>NW_024056382.1:0-120982 GCF_013401445.1 Tripterygium wilfordii
TCCTGCATATTTCACTCTTATACAAATTTTGCTACTTTTATGATTTTTTTTAGTAATTCTGCTTATACTCTAAATATTTCTTTCTAGTGTTGGAAGAAATTGAACAATAGTATAAGTGAAAAGTAATCTGATACGAAATTCAAATAGTATAACATTGTACTTAGAATTACAAAAACTTCAAATGTTGGGCATAAAATAGGAAGATTGCTCAAAAGTAAAGTCAAAGATCATCTTCGGCTTCAGAAGCGGAAGTTTGCATCATATCGGCCTTGAACTCTTCGTACTCTTTGATCATGCGATTAACTTCTTCTTTGCTCAGAGTACCGACCCTATGTTGCATCATCACTTCTCCTAAAGCCTTGATTCTTTATTTGCCTACAACAAGGGCATCTTCTCCTTTGTAAAATCGGCATCTTCCTTAGCCTCAGCCAGTTCCTTAGATAGTCGATTTGCTTTCTCCACATAAGCACCCAACTCAACTTCACAATCTTTTAATTTGGACTCAACTTCTTGAATGTTAGCTTCACAGTCCTTCAGTTTAGCTTCTTTTTCTTGAAAATTTATCTTGAAAGCCGAAAGCTCTTCTTCAATTGCATTCTTCTATTGCTCATAATTCGTGTGCTATAATCACCAATAATGTCTTGTATTTATATATCTATAAAACAAGTCTCTATGTTTAGTTCTTTCCAATTCTATTGGAATTAGGAGACCACTAAAACCAAGCACTAACCGGATACCAATTCTTATAAATTATAATTATTGGCGCCGATTAAGTTCACTCTCTAGGGCGGCCATGCCTTTGCAAGCAAGGCATGTCTTTGGGCATAGCTTGGCCCAAAATAGAATCCTTAGGATCCGTCCAACTTTGTTGCACCTCTATGTTTCCATTTGCCCAATCCTACAAGAATTTAAGGTTCAAATATTATTTTGATCCTTAATCCATTCTTGACTTTAATTTCGATTATGTAAAATATTTATTCTACAATCCAAACCAAAATTCCGAGACTCATTATTTTATCATAAATACACTTACAAGAATTTTGTAAACCTTAACAAAAATAATTTTATCTTAGGGTTATCTTGGAAAACCAAACCCAATAAAATTATATATATTGTTATACAAATTCTATTCCTGTAATATCCCAATAACCGTTGTGATATGGTGAAATTTGTCGATCTTCCTTTAATAGGACGAGAGACTAAAGTGGGGTTACCAAGGGGACTCTACATGACATACAAATCTAGGCTCCCGAAATATTATTCTTTACCGCCAAGCCCTATGACTGGGAATAATATTTCAATCCAATGTTCGTCTAACACCACATAAACTATGGATAAACTCTCAGAGATGTACGATTCTTACATTGAGGCTTTTCTTATTAGAAATATGTCCTTGACCTTTGAGATGTGTATGAATATATCCTCCATGCAACACCTGGAAAGTTGGAGTAAGAGTTTGTGTATTATCAAACACTCCAAAGTCCATATTTCCCATGAGCTCTCGGTTCCCTTGTATCTATCCACTAAGCGTATTAGATTGACTCGTCAATCAATCTAAATACTAACGCTTGATCTATAAGGATCACTTTCCAGAGTTTCTGGGTAGATTAATTTGAACATCTTAGGTGGGGTGATTACACTTCCGTATCTCGAAAGTACATAAATGACAATGTTGCAGGTATTCTTCCATACCCTAATGGCATACATCCAATCCATCGAGTATATGGACAATAGAGTGTGTCTCACTCATTGAGGAATCAAAACGCACACGCAATAAGTATTAAAGTATTGACCTACTCAAGCTTAAGAGATATCGTACTCTCACAGCTATAGGATGAACAACTCATTGATAGTACTTTTCTGGTTGTTCTTTCCTATGTAAGTCCATCAATGTATGTTTCCTTACATACACTAGTGCACCAATCCGAGAATCCTCTCGAGTGGTCAAGGCAAACCACTCCCCTATTTGGAGATGTCCATGCACTACAACCTATATCAACAAAGTGTCTAGCTTTGTTAATCTGGTTGTGACTAATTTATTTCGGATGTAATAGTGAATATTGTGTCTGTCTATACTCACACATAAAGTGTATTTGAGTATCGAAGATTACTATAAATAACATCCCTAAACGTTGATGGAACATTCATACATAAATGAAAAGAAATCTAATACACATAATGTAATTTAAATATTTATCAATAAATCTCAGAACGTCATACATGGTAAGTTTTAGGACATAATCCCAACACACCATTGCTCTACACTTGGTTTTTTGTAGAATTTGTTGATATACAGGACGAAGCATGAGGTATATAGGACGAAGGACGAAGTATGAAGTACGGCTTACATTCTTCTGAAAGGTCTTGTATATTTCACTCTTTTAGAAATTATGCTACTTTTGTGATTTTTTTTAGTAATTCTGCTTATACTCTTAAGTATTTCTTTCTAGTGTTGGAAGAAATTGAACAGTAGTATAAGTGAAAAGTAATCTGATACGAAATTCATATAGTATAACATTGTACTTAGAATTACAAAAACTTCGAATGTGGGGCATAAAATAGGAAGATTGCTCAAAAGTAAAGTCAGAGATCGTCTTTGACTTCAGAAGCGAAAGTTTGCATCATATCGGCCTTGAACTCTTCGTACTCTTTGATCATGCAATTAACTTCTTCTTCGCTCAGAGTACCAGCCATATATTACATCATCACTTCTCCCAAAGCCTTAATTCTTTCTTTGTCTGCCGCAAGGGCACCTTCTCCTTTGTAAAAATCGACATATTCCTTAGCCTCAGCCAATTCGTTAGATAACCGATTCGCTTTCTCCACAGAAGCACCCTACTCAACTTCACAATCTTTTAATTTGGACTCAACTTCTTGAATGTTAGCTTCATAGTCCTTCAGTTTGGTTTCATTTTCTTGAAATTTTATCTTGAAAGCCGAAAGCTCTTCTTCAATTGCCCTTCTTCTGTTGCTCCACATTGGACAATTGTCTATTTTGATAAAAAAAATCAGTTTTTAGAGTAACATGTCTCACTTCTAGCTCATTGAATTTCTCTTCTGCCTTTTTCGAAGCTTCGGCAAGTAATGTCCTTCACCTTTTCTAATTGAGCTTCGGCCTCCATTCTCATTTTTCTTTTCTTTCTCTTTGGGCCTCTGAAGCGTTCTCAGCATCGGCTTTCAAAAGATTGTTCGAGAGATGAAGATTCTTGTTTTCTTCCCTTTACACGTTCAACCTCCTTATGAAGAAATGGTTGAACTGACGAAGACTAAAAATAAGAAACAAAAGTCAGCTATAAATTATTGATGGTAGGAAACGAAAATAATTAAGTCTTACAATTACCTGGAAGGAATGAGAAATGCCATAAAGAGAAGCATCTTGGATATCCAGCTTCGGAGGAGTTGTGAAACCAAGAGGATAAGCCAGTTTATCCAGATCAGGAAATAATTCCCCAGGTTTCGAGACGATAGAAATGTTAGGGATTGCAATCTCAAAGCTTCTTGTCGAAAGCTCAGACGATGATGGACCAGCTCCAGACAACATTAACTCTTTCTCGATAAGAGCTTTAAGTAGCGAGATCGAAGGAACATAACTTTCTTCCTTCCTTTCATCATTTCTTCTCACCTCATCTTCTCTCCTTTCATCATCTCTATCATCGTCTGGAATATGAATGATCGCTTCAGCTTCTTTACTAATTCCCATATAGCCTTCTTTCTTGCACCTTCAAGAAGTAAGGAATCATCGGCTTCAGGGACTTTTGAAACTTCAGGAATTTCAGAGTCTTTGGGAATCGTTTCTAGTTCACTTTAAATTTCAGAACTTGGCTCATGCCTTCTCATGCCTTTTCTTCGTCCTCTTCTCCATTAAATTTCTTTTGCTCCTCTTCTGCTCAAGAATTTCCTTTAGGGTTAAAGGAACGATTGCTTTGGGAGCCATATGTGATCCTACCAAACATCAAGAAAAGAACTTATTAGGAAAGAATCTGAAAAACCAAGACGAAAACATCGAAAATAGACTTACTTCCCAAAAGATATTTCGAGCATACAGACTTCCAATCTCTTTCAGCCCGCGACCATCTTTTTAAGGAAAGACCGGCAATTCTTTTGCGCCTCTGTGGTTATGATAATCTGAGGAGATTTACCTACAATAAAAAAGATGTATTCTATATCAGGAATTTGACAAGGAAAAGCATAAATTAGTTGTTTATACCTCGAATCTACCAAGAACTAGGGATGGAATCATCTTCTTCCAAAAGGGCTTCTCTCCTCACCAAGAAATATTACTTTTGCCAATTGTGATCACTAGTTGTAGTCCCGGTGATCAAAGCCTCTTTATCTCTCTTCGACACCATATATCTTCCTACATCCTTCTTATTCTCTTGCCAAGAATAAGCAGCAAGAAATTCATGCGTCCCGAAAGTAATGTCGAATATTGAACTTAAAGCCTCCAAAGATAGTAAAATGCACCAAGTATTAGGCATTAATTGATAGGAGCCAACTCCGAAAAATCTTAAAACAGACGTAACTAAAGGAGTAAGGGGAAATTTTAACCCACATTTAAGTGACAAGGGTACACAACGGACCACCCAGGGACTTCATGAGAAGCCAGACTCATTAGGGTTAGGAAGTTTTGTCTCTATCTCAAGAGGAATCCCAAATTCACTCTTTCATTTTGTCTAATTCTGATTTGTCAACTTAGAAATAGGATTCTCAATCTACGACTACCTCTTCGTCAACGGATTTTTTCTCAACTATTTTACTCTTCAAACGAGTATTTTGGCACAGAAGGCGATGAAGCTTTATCTTTGGGACTAGCCGTTCCATCAACTAATCCCCTTTCGAGCAATAAACCCTCTTCGGAAAACTCATCTTGAGTATCCAAAATAACCTGATTCTCATTTGGGGTAATAAGAGAATCATAATTAGACTCATCCCTCTCAAGTTCCTTCTCATATCTATCAAGGAAATCTTTAGAACATAACCAAGCCATAGCATAAGAATCAAAGGGAAGAAGAAGAGAACAGAAAATGTACCGAATATAACTCGAATTGCGTTATCGAAGTTCTGGGTAGTGGGTAGTTACAGTAAACCCATTAAAAACCCCAAGGGTTGAATGGTAATTCCAAAACTCAAGAAGTTAAAACTTCTCGAAAATTATTTTCTCAAATCAATCACAACCGTTCGATTTACCATCATTACTCATGTAATGGCGAAAAGGACGGTGTCATTTAAGACGTTTCTTCAAAAACCAATTTAAACTAGAACCATTCGAATGTTATGTCTCCCTTTCCTATAAATACGAAGAGAAGATAGGGAAAAGAACCAGGAAAAATCGGAAAAACTACTCCAAAATCTTATAGACCATGAACTCTTCACAACTCCCCGAATACCTTCCAATCGAACACAAGGTCGAAGAGTCGATGTATGAAGGAACATCAAGCGAAGATAAAGGGCCACCTCATGCCACTTTGGCGTATGACCCTCACCAGCATGTTTTTTTGATTTACAAGAGATGCTGATAAGATTGGAATAAGGATCTCCAGAAAGCTTAAAGAAGGGTAATGGAGCTCACCAAAGCTTTTCAATTGGCAAGATGCTTCCCAGCTTCGGGATATGTCTGAGAGGGCTGCTATAGAAGTTGTAAGAAGCGCTATGAGATATCACCCTCCTGATGAAGAATAAACTTAGTTAGGATAAGCCATGCTCTATGGCCACGACCTTAGAAGGTCAAATAATTTCATCTATGTATTAGCATTTAATGATAAATAAAATGTTATTTAAACATCTGCTCAAACATCTACCAAAAAATTTCGATAAAGTCGAAGCTTCAATAAATCTACCCCAGCAAAAAAGGGGAGACGGAAACTTCGACAGAGACGAAGCCTCGGATATGAGACGATGCGGTCGTTCGATGAACATAATTACGAGCACAATCATGTTTATACTTTCACGATACTTATGAATCCATCATAACCATAGGATAAGCGATTCGTTCCATACAATATCTGAGCCAATTGATTTGGAATTTAATTTGTAGAACGGCTGAAAAGACGCTACGGCTCCGCGAAAACAAGTGTGAAGGGGGATGATAAAAATAACTCCCCACTTCTTTCAAAAAAGTAACTTCCTTCATCTTTAAATAGACGAAGGAAAGAAACAGAAGGGGGATGATAAAAAGAATTCTCTTAATCATACAAGTATGAGTTCTCATACTTCCCCACCTACGAAGAAGGCAAGAGTTGAAGAAAGAGGTTCCACCTCTGGGGCAAGCAAAGAACCAATGGACCCAAATAAAGAACCAGAGGGCCCAAACCGAGAATTGGAAGACCTTATTGTTGAAAAGTTCGTTGTCTCAGAAGAACTATATGGAGAAATCCCTTGAAACTCTATCCGAGAGTTAAAAGAACTCCTGAAGGACACTAAGAAAGATCTTCATAACGAATATGAACGCAACCACTCTGATGCAAGGGTTAACTCCGCATAACAAAGAATGATTTGGCTGGAATTTGCCTGAACGCTTGGGGAAGGGTACTGAAGACAAAATTCTTATCAATTACAAGAATCCCTCATGGATCTGGCAGCCCACGTTGGGACTGCAATGAATGGAATAGATTAAAGTAATCCGAGCCTTAGGCCTGTTAAAATTTTGTCATCTTTTAATGCAATTTAATCAAGATTTTTCCTATTCTTCTTTAATGAAATGTTTTATATTTCTGCTACTGATTGTTATTTCTTTGTTTTGAATGTCCAAATGGAATAGCTGAACAAGAATCACAGCATCAGATGTATGAAACAACAACAGAAGTCAAGGATGACGATACAACCCCAAACATAATATTTTCGACGTTAAAATTAACTCAAAATAGGGGGCAAATTGTATGGGTCAAGTTCAAACCCAATTAAAATACAAGGGTTATGTTCAACCCAATCCAAAATACAAATGGGCCAGACCTAAACATAAGTCCACAAAGACAAGGTCAACAAAGCCCAATGTATCTAAAAACTAAACTTAAAGTCCAACAAGGACCTGGTCAAACAAGGCAACACAAAGCCGATACAAATACAGAAGCATAATACAAATGGTCGATACACAAAGGCCGAACGAAGACAGCCGAAGGATGAAGTCGAAGATAAGGTAGTTCCACATCAGCGGTTTATGTCTGAAACTGACAGAAAACTTCCTCACTGCTATGAACCTCCTCAACCGTTGCAAACTGTTTCAACTGCTGATAAGTACACTAGACAAGTATAAAAAGAGATCATTAGCAACAGGGAGGGGGATCCTGAATCAGATTGGCTACTTTGTATTTGATTCATATACATTCTATAACTACAAAAATAATAACAATATCGGATAGTTCTGTGCCGTGGACCAAGGCTCAACACCGAACAACGTAAATCTTAGTGTCTTGCTTTATTTTCTCCAAATCACTCATAAACAATTCGGTTGTTGAACTATTGCATCAACACGTTGCTAATGTGTTTATTTTCTTAAGTACTGAAAACAAGTTATTTTGGTACATCGGATCCAACATAGGTTATAGTCCAAAACACAAGGGATACAAGTGCTACCATCCTCCAAGTAAAGGTCCTCATTTCTCGATATGTCATCCTTGATGAGTTGACTTTTTCTTTCACAAAACACAAGGTTGATGGCTCAGTTCCCTCTCTGATAAACTCCAACACATCTTTGATCAATGGCTGTCAATAATGGACACACTGATGAGAGCCTAGCATCCGTGCCTCCCTCTGCCCCACATTTGTGCTACCATCAACCCAGCTAAGCATCACCTCCAAGTGATGAAACACCATATTCCTCAACTACAAATGATCTGTTCACTTCCATTGATTTCAACATGTTCCACAGCAACCACAACACCTCAACCCACTACCATTCATACCCACTTTAGTGATTCCATAATTGATGCTACTCAAAATGCACCAGTCTCCCTAGCTTGTCCTGTGACTTCATTGGATGGTCCATCCAATCCGACATATGCAGCACACCACTATGGTCTGGTTAATGCCTCACCGCCATCAAGCTTCTAGGAGACCTCAATAATGTCCTCACCTCTTCCAATACATGCCACAGCTGATACAATATCTTTCGCTATGCAAGATAGCTCCTTGACAGTGGCAACTTCCTTGCCAGTAGTCCCTTCTAGTAATCATTCCATGACCACACGTGGCAAGGCTGGTATTGTAAAGCCAAATCCAAAGTATGCCCTCACTACCATTCATCCGACTATCCCACGTGAACCTAGGAGTGTCAAGTCTGCACTGTCTCATCCTAGTTTGGACTCAAGCTATGTTTGATGAACTTGAAGCTCTTCATGCCAATAAAACTTGGCAGTTGTTCCTTGTGTAACACTCCGACCCGGAATGCGTTATTTTTGGTACCATCTAAATAAAACCCTAATAAATTCAATCATCACCCCCACCGAAAATTTCAACAGCACCTCCCCATATTATGGAGGATGCCAACCTGGAGTAAACACGCTGCAAAATCACAAATATATTCACAACCTAGACAGGGCCTCCGGCCATCTAACAATTCATAACACAGTTAAATTCTCAAATCTAAGCAGGGCCTCAGGCCTCCTAGCATGTCATATCATCAATCAATTTCACATCTAAGCAGGGCCTCAGGCCACCTAACAGTCACACATAATTTCTCCACACAACAACATATATAATCAACATCCAGGACAAATAGCAATCTAGCAAACATAAAAAGTCGTCAGCACACAAAGTCCCACAAACGCGGTTCGGGAGTATCGATCACACGAAGTACCCTTCCTACCATCCATCCCACAGTCAAGAATGGGGATATCACACAAAGTCTCAACTAAGAAATATAGATATGACCAAAATAGTAATAACATAAATCACGCACCCTCCTCCTGATCCGCGACCTTGGTACCGGAACTAGACTCACCTGCGAAGAGGGAATAGGAGAAAGAAAAAAGGGTGAGCGAAAGGCCCAGTAGGGAATAATAAAGAGTAAGTGAATAATATGAGGCTGAAATATTAAAGAAAGGCACAAATGCAACAACATAATAGCTAACATCATGTACACCAAACACAAGTAGATAACCACACCATACGAGATCCTAACTTGGCCCACCGACACCCCTACACATATCGGAACCCTGAACAACCCAACGGCATCATCGCATGGTATTTCGAGCACATATGGAATCCTGATCCGGTCCACCGGCAACTTAATTTTAGGACAATGAATATAGCAATATTATTCTTCTCTCAATCAGAGGTATATATAATATATACATATCTCTTAAAACAAGAAAAGATTATTTTTCTTCCCTCAATCTTTGACTTTACTTCCCTCAATTACATATATCAAGGAAAGTAAATCTTTGACTTTACTTCCCTCAATTACATATATCAAGGAAAGTAAATCTTGGGTAAATCTTTGACCTCAAATAATAAACAATATTCTAAAGAATACTCTACAAATATTCACTCGATTCAACACTCCCCCTCAAGGTGGTGCATAGACATCGTACATGCCCAGCTTGACAAGTGAATCGGCAAACACTGAATTTGACACTGCCTTGGTTAACACATCAGCCAACTGATCTTCAGTTTTCATATACGAAACTTCAACTATTTTTCCTTCTAGCTTTTCATACACGAAATTCCTATCAATTTCCACATGTTTAGTTCGATCATGTTGCACTGGGTTCTCAGCAATTTTAATTGCTGACTGATTATCACAATACAATTTCATTGGTCTTTTAATGGACAAACCAAGCTCCCCCATAAGCCGTTTGAGCCATAACAACTCACAAATACCTTTCACCATTGCTCTGTATTCGGCTTCTGCACTAGACAATGAGACAACTTTTTGCCTTTTACTTCTCCAAGTAACCAGATTTCCTCCAACAAAAGTTAAATACACGGTGGTTGATCTTCTTCGGTCTCCTTTACCTGCCCAATCTGAGTCGATATAGCCCCCATACGTCTGCATGCCCATTCTTAGAAAAGAGTAAGCCTTTTCCCGGTGCAGATTTTAAATATCTCAGAATTCTAATAACTGCATCCATATGTTGTTTACCAGGATTGTGCATAAATCTACTCACAACACTGACCGCATATGCAATATCTGGCCTCGTATGAGACAAATAGATTAAACGCCCAACTAACCTTTGATATCGTAATTTATCTATTGAAGTTTGATTCCAAGACTCTTCCAATCCATGATTTTGTTCCATAGGAGATCCAATTGGCTAACATCCAAGCATACCAGTTTCTGTTAATAAGTCAAGCACATACTTTCGTTGGGACAAAAATATGCCTTGCTTAGAACGAACAACTTCAATGCCCAAAAAATATTTTAATCCTCCCAAATCCTTCATATCAAATTCAGTTGACAAATAGTCTCTCAGTTTACGCATTTCTTCAGAATCATTTCTTGTCACTACCATGTCGTCAACATAAATAATAAGAGCTGTTAATTTATCACCAACTCTTTTCAAAAATAAAGTGTGATCTGCATTACTTTGCTTATAGTCGAATCTTCTCATAGCAAGTCGGAATCGACCAAACCAAGCTCGAGGAGATTGTTTCAACCCATATAAGGCTTTCTTCAGTTTACACACGACACTTTGATCACCTGGAGCTTCATATCCTGGGGGCAGAGACATATAAACTTCTTCTTGTAGGTCACCATGTAAAAAAGCATTTTTTACATCATATTGTTGTAGAGGCCAATCAAAATTTGCAACTAGGGATATTAGGACTCGAACCGTATTAATTTTTGCAACAGGAGCAAACATTTCCTGATAGTCAACCCCATACGTCTGGGTGAATCCTTTAGCCACGAGCCTAGCTTTATACCTATCAACCGAACCGTCAGACTTGCACTTGACGGTGTACACCCACCTACAACCAACAGTTTTTTTTTCCTTTCGGCAACTCCACCAATTCCCAAGTTTGATTTTTCTCAAGTGCTGTCATCTCCTCAGTCATTGCAGTTGCCCATTTTGGATCCAACAACGCCTCTTGCACTTTAGTAGGAATATCTATGGCAGTCATATTACTGACAAAGCGTCGGCATTCCTTTGACAGTCGGTGAGTGGATGCATACTGAGCAATAGGATATTTCACTTTTCGCACAGCCTCTGGTGAAAATCTATCTGGTGGTACACCACGAGTACTTCTTGGTAGGAGTACATATCTGTCAGTTTCAATCGAGACACAAGTATTATCACAAATATTGTTAGTATTAACATCAGACTCAATGCTTACCTCAGGAGGATCTGTACGAGGAGTATCGGGAGTGGGTACTAGCGAAGATGAGAGAGAGGGAGCTTCGGTAGCATCACTAATTTTGGCGGACTGAGGAATTTCAGAATTAGGAACTTCAACACACAGTGGATCGGGAAACAACTTCATCCAATTCGGAGCTTCAGCAACAGTATCACCACTCGGGCCCGGAAGCGTGGAATTGGGTGAAGAGAAAAACATTTCATGTTCAGAAAAGGTGACATCCATAGTAACATAGAACTTACTTGTAGGAGGATGAAAACACCGGTAACCCTTTTGTGAAGGATGATAACCGACAAATACACACTTGAGGGCACAAGGATCAAGTTTCGTGCGGAGATGTTTCTGTAAATGTACAAACACAACACAACCAAACACCCGGGGAGGAAGTGTGAGGTGCGATAGCAGTGTTACATAGGATGCCAATTTATCAAGTGGTGTCTGAAATTGTAGAACACGAGTCGGTACCCTATTCAAAAGATATACAGCTGTTGTAACAGCTTCTTCCCAAAAATGTGGTGCCATGTGGGCTCCAATAAGGGCAGCACGTGTGATCTCCAAAATTTGTCTATTTCGGCGCTCAGCAACACCATTCTGTTGTGGTGTATAAGGACAAGTGGTTTCATGCAAAATTCCATGAGTCTGAAAATAAGCTTGTAACTCCTGATTTACAAATTCACCACCATTATCAGATCGAAGGACTTGTAAATTAGCAGAGAATTGTGTTTTGATCATGGTATGAAATGTGCGGAAGCAAGCAGCCACATCACTCTTATGACGCATAAGGTAAAGCCAAGTCATACGAGTGCAATCATCAATAAATAATACAAACCATCTAAAGCCAGTAGAAGTAGTAACAGGGGCAGGTCCCCAAACATCCGAATGAACCAACGCAAAAGGTACAACCCTTTTATTAGAACTATCAGAATAAGTAGCACGATGACTCTTGGCCAAAACACATGTATCACACTGAAAATTGGAAGGTTCACATGTAGAAAATAAAGTAGGAAATAAATATTTCAAGTAACCAAAGGAGACATGACCCAAACGATGATGCCATAACCGAATCTGATCTTCTGATGCCCGAGATGACCCTTTTGCTGATAGAGATCGTCCCATACTGACATCTTCGACATAATATAATCCCTCTCTCTTAGTACCACGCCCAATTATCTCCCCGCTGCAGAGATCCTGAAGGAAACAAAAAGTAGGATATATTAATACTAAACAATTTAGTTGTGTAGTAACTTGTGGCACAGATAAAAGATTATTGGAAAGAGCAGGAATCAATAAAGTGTGCTCCAAGGATAATGAAGGAGTTAAGTTAACCCTTCCAGCGCCCGTAACCGGATATGAGACACCATTGGCATTGGTGACAGTAGAGCAATTTGGTAAACAAGTATCATGTAATAAGGACGCATCAAAGGTCATATGATTAGTCGCACTAGAGTCAAGAATCCAACCGGGATCTTTTTTAGAATTTGTTGCAAGAAGGGCTAGACCAACACTACCTGACTGTTGGAGAAGAGTAGGATCTACCACAGAGTGAGTGATATCAACTGGGGTAGTGGAAGCCATGGTATCCATTGAAGAAGGAGTCGGTGCCATTGGGACTGTAGATGAGGATGAAATAGTTATGGGAGACAGTGAGGTGCATAGCGCAACTTTACCGCCTTTTCGAGCCTGTAATCTCTCTTTGTGAGCCTGCCACCACTCGGGATATCCATGCTTTTTGAAGCAAGTATCTACAGTATGTTTGGTGCTGCCGCAATGAGTACATTTACCGCTAGTAGGTACTGAAAGTGACAAAGAACTTGTTGGAGTTCCATATTTTCGAACTGCCATAGCCATTTGAGGGACTTCTGAAGACATCATTGTATTCCGACGAAGTTCTTCACGTCTCACAGTTGAGAAAGCATTATCAGGTCCAGGTAGAGGATTAGTACGAAGAATATCTCCTCGAACAGAATCATATATATCATCAAGCCCAGCCAAAAAAGAATAGACTCGATCTTCATCAATTTCAGCCATTCGAGTCTTAATCACATCTGGCTGAGTAAAGGTAATTGGACGACGATGATCAAGCTCCTGCCAAATAACCTTAAGATCGGAATAGTATGCAGCCACAGGTCGCCCTGCCTGCTTAGTTGCCATAGCTTTTCGAGACAGATCATACAAAATAGATTTATCAGCACCCTCAAAATATGTTTGAGACACAGCATCCCAAACATCATTCGCAGTGGGTAAACGAATAAAAAGATTCATTATATCGGCTTCCATAGAGCCAATAAGCCAGCCTTTTACAGTAGCATCCTCCATCATCCACTTGTTATATGTAGAGTCACTAACAGTAGGTTTCGAGGTCGTACCTTTGAGATATTCCATCTTTCCCCGTCCAGCAACGAACATAGTAACCACCTGAGACCAAAGAGTGAAATTTGAACCATTCAGTTTGATCCCATAAGGAATAGAGGTTGGTTCTTGAGTTGGCGTCACCACAGGTGGAACTATAAGAGCACCGGATTCAGCCATAAGTTGTTTGTAATTTCTGGATGAGATTCTGGTTCAATGGTGCAATCGGCACCTGTTATGGAAGAAGCAATCGGCTTCTGTCGGATAGTCAGACCTGGTTGGAGCAGTCGGCCCCTAGTAGCTACGGTGATGGTGAGGTTGTATGTTAAGAGAACCTGCTCCGATACCAACTTAATTTTAGGAGAATGAATATAGCAATATTATTCTTCTCTCAATCGGAGGTATATATAATATGTACATATCTCTTAAAACAAGAAAAAGATTATTTTTCTTCCCTCAATCTTTGACTTTACTTCCCTCAATTACATATATCAAGGAAAGTAAATCTTTGACTTTACTTCCCTCAATTACATATATCAAGGAAAGTAAATCTTGGGTAAATCTTTGACTCAAATAATAAACAATATTCTAAAGAATACTCTACAAATATTCACTCGATTCAACACGGCATTCCCGTAGTCATGGGAACCCTGAACGGCCCAACGACATTCCACATTTCACATCAATCATAACTAGGAGATATACGGGTCCATACCCGACATCTTCCATGCAATTATAATACATGTCGAACATGGTTATGCAATAGGGTAAACCTACAACCTAAATTAAGGTAGATTCTTTTAAAAGTTCACAATAAGAAGCCAACCCCAAGCTAATTTTAACATCACCTTGAATTCTTTATAATAAAACACCAGATCAAATTTTGTCTTTGACATAAACAAAAAATTGTGACAATCAAGCGAACGGAAAACTTGAATTACCATGCATATTTCGGTCACAACAATCATACAATTCTAAATTGGTGGCAGTGAAGGGGCTGGAGGTGGCGCACGTGGTGGTGGATGCACAGGTACAGGAGGTGGGCTCTTGAAATGTATTGGATAATTGGTCTTGGGCGGTGGCGGCGGCGACAATCTACGGTTACCTCGATTGGACTCTTGAAGTTCTTGGGAAGAAGTTGTTGTATCCAAAGGTGACCAATGATTAGTAGCGATGGCCTTGAAATCTGCAAGTAGCGGTCCATTGATGAAGAGAAATATGAAGAACAAGTAGCAGGCAACTGCACCCATTCATAAAAAAAAGAGAACAACTAATTGGAAGATTTGGTCTTCAAATTGGTATTATGCAGACAGAATAGTAGGAGCTTACCCTAAAACAAATGTTAAATAGGATTTCTCAACAAAGAAAAGTAGTCGGATTCATTAAATTATAACGGAGAAGCAGCTCAACAGGTAGACTTTGACTAATTCTCACTCGTTTTTTGTACACACATTGACCATAAAAGTCTAATTAATGAACAAGAGCACATACAAGATTGACAAAACCATGAGCGATTGTGAGAAAAACCAAATCTAACGGTTGGTGAAATTAGTATCTCACAGGGGATAGGAAGGGGATCCTCTAACAACTTGAGTGATAGTCTAATAATGAATTTCTCTGGCACCAAATTGATTGGATTCAGAAAATTTGACTTCCACCGAGAGTAATACGCTTGTGGCCAAATTGTATAGATTTGATAAATTCAATTTTCACTAGGAGTAATACCCTTGTGGCCAAATTGTATGAATTCAGAAGGTATTCAGTTCGATTCCCACATAAAATAATCCCCTTGTGACCACGTAATGATCTTTGACCGAACTTAACATGTCGTCAGGCGAGAAATTTCTATGATTTTTTCTAATAAAAAAGAAGAAGATGTTGTCTATAGTTTCACTCCTTGTGCTTTAGTCTTTTTCTACAAATTTTGTATATTTATTCACCATAAAACACTAAAATGTCTCCTCCTACTGCTATCATGACTCGAATAAGCAATAGAGTATGTATTTGTACCAAAATCAAATCCTACAAGTTAGCTAACATGTGGCGAAGCGGGACCCACAATAAACAAAAGTGGCCAATCTCCTGGTGTCACGTGGAAGAGGCAAAGAGAATTTTATACTAATCGATGTTCATTTTGCAGGTTTCTGATTGATTGCTGGCATGAAATCTAGGGATTAGTTCTTGAAAATCAGGATTGTCCAAGATTTACTGTCCAAACTGCTATAATTCAGGGAGTTTTGGTCCTAGCGGGTAGATTCTTCTCAAATGTGGTTTATTGGATAACTACCAAAATTTTAGCAGGATTACATCAACGAGAGTCATAGAGAAATGAAATTCTTTTAGCTTAACAACCCAGTTTTCTCTCAAATATGTTTCTAGTTGAAGCACGACTCCATGAGGCTCAAACCACATTTGTCCTGCACAACTTAGAAGTTCACATTTTTACACGATCTTTCGTGTAGAAGCAGCAAGAAATGATCGCCATGAGCCATGTTTCCATATTTTTTGCCCATGAAGCCTGAAGACTCACAAAGTAAAGACTACCACGACTTCCAGGAGAGCCCATTTCCTTCTTAAAGAAGAAGCATGACAAGAGAGATGTTGCCATCATTCCCACATTCAGGAGAAGGTTGCGGTTATAAGGCCCACTAGCCGTCACTCCAACAAGCAGCCAGAGAGTGGTTTTACCACGATTCCCATGATGTTACACAACATATCCTTGAAGAAGATCAGAAGAAGTGCTAATCTCTTAGCATTATAAAAGAAGAAGAAGAAACAGCAAAGCACCCCCGCTTCAAATACAGACCCAGCGTCTTCAATCAAATACAGACCCATCGTCTTCAATCCTTTATTGCTTTCTTAGGCATGACTTCCGCCACTTATTTTTTTATTTAGCATGGCTCCGCGCCAGCTAGTACTTAGAATTACATTTCCAAAAGCCCCTGTGGCTATGTTTTAGTTTAAGCATGTAAAGCACGCCTACATCCCAGAATGTATCCCTTTTCAATGAAGATCCTGATGCATTACAGCAATGCATTGTTTTTCATTTCATTTCATTCCAATAGGAGCTCTTTTCATTCCAGTGATTAGTCTTTTATTTTCCTGCTTTTTTCCATATTGACACTCCATGCATTTTAAGTCCTTTTCTGAGAAGGCAAACCTCGAGCCATCACCTTATGTTCTCTAACTATGCACAACCCGTTTGGTGAAGAGGTCAGATTCGACGCAGAATCCTACAAACCATCCTATCAAATCCTTTGGGCTAACAACAAGCCCTGACACACATGCAAATCCAATATTCATATCCACAAAACTCATGTTTCCAATAGCCATAATTGTGAGATCTCATATCTAAAGCAGAAGATGACAAACAATATGTTAATTTAAAATTTTATTTGAGTCAATAGTCAATCCTTAATCAATTAATTTATTTAAGCGAGGAACATTAATAAACTAGTAGTCCTCATTAACAAACTAATAGTCCAAGTAATGGAGGATTTGTTCATTCCATAATTTAAGTTCACGTACATCACGCAAAGTTTGTCACTTGTCAGAGACCCCAAGGACAAAGGATGTGTAGACCTCACCTCAAAAGTCACAACCCTACACAAAATCTACCGAATCTTTGCTGGGTCACTCCTCATCAAAGTCTTCTCGTTGCACTCAACCCCATATTATGGACTTGTTTGATAGATAATTTTGTCTATAGCGCATACGAGTCCTCTCTTTGCACTCAACCCCATATTATGGACCCGTTTGATTGATAATTTTTGTTAGTAACGCATATGCTAGCATATTGGTAGTAGTAAACATGTTGTATGAATGGTTGACAGAGTTTGATTCAACTTTTGCTGGTAATATATATATGTATACTGTGTAATATTCAGTGATAAATAACATGTAGGGGTATTATGCATTTTAGTTGTAACAGATGTAAAAAATAGTCAAATAAATGACAAACAATTTATAAAATAAATATAAATAGTTAAAATAATTATACATATTTAATTATATCTATTTAAAGGTCTAAAATTCATGCTTCGAAGCAATATTACTGGGTTGCAACATCTATTGTACTATTCTAGGGTTTCATGCCAGAGAGTGGCCTGCCAGAGCAACACAACAAGGACCCTAAACACTAATAGTGTCAATGTCATCTGGTTGAATGTTGATACACAAAACCTAACAGACACTTGGGCCAAGGTTATGGACATTGAAACAAAACCTAACATTATTCTTAAGGGTCGTGTCGCTCGTTCTCAGGAACATTTATTTCAATATATTTTTTCAACAAGGAGCGTGATATGAACCTCATTTAAACCTAGACCTTGCAAGATTGGGAAAGGCGGGAAAGTAAGGAGAATATTACAGAGAAAACAAAGACGGAGAACACACGTTGAAGAGAACCTTCATTTCATATTTCATTATCAAGACTGTGTTTTACAAGCTAATAGAGGAGTACGTATAACAACTAAAGCACAGACTTAACTAACAGAGTTTAACCATTGTTAGCCAGCTCAGCTGAAACCTAAGCACTTAACGACACATTAATAGATTATCAATTAACAAAGCTTAATTGTAAAACACTAAAATAGGATACCAAAACAGGTTCCTATCAATACTCATCCCTTAAAAAAATGATATTGTCCACAAGGTGCAGTATACTTATCAAGAAATCTTCATGAATCTAATCAACACTTAGCAGACAGGCTTCAACAAAAAACTATAGATCAGAAGTGGAAAGTAGAATATTTTGTTGACAAACTATTCATGATCCTCCTCAAATGATGTATCTTTTGCTTCGGACTTCAATATGCATCTTGGCTACTGTACTTCCTTCTTGAATCTGTTCTTTTCTCCTGATATCCTTTTAACTCATCTGTCAGGATCGAATGGGAAATCATTGGCATGGATAGCAATGCTTACTAATGCGACTTGCCTTAGTCTTGACATGATTTCACCTTGACATTTAAATTGAACCAGTGCATAATTCTTCACCCCATCAGAGACAATTATATCACTAGTCTCTACGCCAAGGTCTTTATGTGATGTGGAAACAATTGAAGTTCTCAAGGATTTATCACCTTGTTCAGCCTTATAACCACTATAACCCTCATAAGTTGAGAAGGCTTGTGATTTCCTTTGCCTTGCATCAATAATAAGTTTTGGAATGGGATTGGTAGTGTTATCAACACCAAGGCTTAAGATTTGAGCTTCAAGATTCTTCTGCAAGTGCACAGCTTTTCTTGTGGTGCAGTAACATATATACATGTGCCAATGATTTTTGCCATAAGAGAAATGCTTTTTGGTATAGTCTTGGCCAAGCATCTCCTTCTTCGAAAAGATTCACATCCATGCAAAATCAAATTCTGACCAAGGCTCCTAGCAACAGAACAAGGCTCATAGACCTTGTAAGTGATGTATTGAGACAACCCTTATGCAGATTTCTCATAAGAATGTCCTACAGAAACAAAACCAAAGTGGCAGCAAGCTGTCAAAATGGCTAGAAATGTCACCTCATTTTCCCTCATGCCAACCTTACCGATTTCTTTAAAATGTTTTAGTGCATCATGTCCATGTCCATGCATCGCTAAGCCTCCTATCAAAGCATTCCATGTAAAAACATTCTTACCAGACATTTCTCTGATTGTTTTCTGTGCCAATTCTACGCAACCGCACTTCTCATACATGTCAATAATCACAGTCCCATTATGGCTATCCCATATGATGCCTCTGTGGTTGATGTACTTGTGTACCCATTTGCCATACTCCAGAGCCCCAAGGCTAACACAAGCACGAAGCACACTAGTAAGAATAACCTCGTCAGGCTCTAGACTTGAGGTTTGCCTGTTACAAAATAACTCGACGGACTCCTTGGGACGTTTGCTTTGCTCTAATCCACTAATAATGCTGGTCGAAGACACAATATCTCTCTCATGGAGTTCATAGAAAATCTGTTTGGCCATGCACAAACACTCACATTTGGCATACATATCCATCGAAGTATTGCTTGTCTCCAGGCCTACTTTATGCCCACCCTTAACGATCAATCCATGAATTGTCTTCCCCAAATCTAAGTATCCCTTTCTTCTACACGCCCTTAAAACACTGACTAAACTCGTGATATTTGGCTCCACTTCTCCACAGGCATCCTCAAATACAATGCTATGACCTCAAAAAACAACTCTGCCTTCACATACCTAGATACTACCAGACCAAGAAACCTTATATGTCACAAGCGTGTCATCAAACAATCTGCCAGCGCCTATGCATCCCCCACAAACACTGTAAAAATAGACAAGCGAGTTTTGCACATCACAAGTAAATCCCACTTTAACAACCACTCCGTGAACCTATCTACCCTCTCCAATACCCTTAAACTTAGCACAAGATTTCAAGACCACTGTAAAAATGTACATATCATGCCATAGCCCATCTCTTAGTATCCTTATGTAAACCAAAAATGCATTTTGCAGCCGATCATAATAAACCCATATAGGTAGTCGTTTTGATTGAGCCAATTTATTAAATAAGTGGTGGCTGTGATAATGAATTCTAGATTTTGTATGTAAAAATTTAAGATCAGCTATGACAAGAGAGCTATAAAATCTTGGATTAATACCTGGATCCCAACATTGATAGAATAGAACACTTTCTTTGAACTGTGTCTGGTGTTTTCGAGTTACTGATGTGAAAAATTTGCAAGCGCACAAATCGCACAAGTAATAAAATGATAAGTAAATTATCGTTCTCACGAGTATGTATTGACAATCAAAATTAATGTCAAACAAGCAAAAACTATGTAAATTGGGGTAAGGATTTGTGATAGGTTTTGTTTTTATCTAAACTAAATGAAAGATCAAATTAGCAATTAAGAAATCACAAGTTCAAACACAAAAGTAATCAAAGATGGGGAGCACTAGGGTATTTAATTTCACCTCACCTATCCAATTCAACTCCTTTGTTCCCTTAATCCCTAATTCCTCTCTCAATAATGACAATCGGTCTCGCTAACCTATCCAATGCTCTATGTCTAGTCACATCAAAAGTATTTTTGTCTCTAATCCTTGTTATATCTAACAATCGAATTCAAAAGACAAATGCCCATTAAGATTTGTGGATTAATCGTGTAGCGATTGCATAGGTCATGCCCCTATATTCTTATGGTTCATGCAACTTATGATGTCTATGGTAAGAGACAAATCTTTGATATCTCCTTCCGATCTCAATCAATGCAACAAATCAATTAGATGGCGATCAAGCATCCAAAAGCATTAAGCACACCCATAGACAATCAATAAGAGAGAGAAATCAAGAAATAAGGAAACCAAGTTTATTGAATCTTCGAGGCTTGGTTACATTGAGGCCCTAGTAAAGAAATCTAGCCACTCATGGAGTCAAGATACATCATCAAGCAATGGAAATCAACCATAAAAACCAAGATAAATAAGGAGAGAGAAAACTCCCTTGTGAACCCTCTTATTCTCCAAGCTTCAATGGTGGCCTCCAAGCTCCCCCTCTTTTCCTAGAAGTCCTAGAATGGCGTGGAATCCAAACCCTAAAAATATATCTATTTATACCCGCTAAACCCATATGTCATTTATAATAAGTATTGGTATCGTTTTGAGTCGGACCCACATGAGTTTAGGGCGTTTTCGGTAATCAAGAATTGATGCACATAATGGATTTCACTTGATATTTGGCTTCAAAGTGACAATAACAAAGACCATGTAGTCCTCTAAGAACAATAAGAATCAAAAAGCAAATACAATGAGCATTTATTCTAACTTCATTCTTATACATTTTCTTCCTTTTCTTTTCAAAGGTGACTTGTGCAATGTTCAACCTCCTTAGGCTTTCTAAATTACCCATGTAACGACCAATGACTCTCAATCTAGTTGGCTTAGGGCACTAGGTGTTAAGACACCCCAAAGGATCTAATTACTAGAGTCAAAAAGGCTACGAGGTTAAACTAGTCACCAAGGTACTCTAACATTCATTTTCTACCTTTTTACGCAAAACTCATTGTTTGCTAGGCAAGAGGCCCTGGTTACTCAGTAGAAAACTTATGAAAGAAACCATTTATTCGTAGACATAATAATAATTTTTCTTTTCTATATATTCTTTTCTTCTTTTCATTGCTCAAGTAGTGCTACTTAGAATCAAATTGATCTTAAACAACCACAATTGGTCAAACTCAAGTCATATTTCATACTCCACAAACAAGTGTTCCATATTCACAAAAACACAATGGACAAAATAATTTTCAAGATAGGAAAACTCAATTGGGAAGAATGTTCATAGCAAGATCCATCAATGCTTCAAAGATCACAAAATTCATCCAAATACACTCAAGAATGACATGGAATATGTGAAATTTTTTTTACCATGTCAAAAATTTGAAGTCAAAATTTTTATTTCAAGCAAAAACTGGAAAAACCTAAATTTCCACACCCACACTTAAAATATGCAATGTCCCCAATGCATGGAATAGGTGAAAATAGAAATAAAGAGATAGAGATAGAACAATAAAACCTGGGTTGCCTCCCATAAAGACTTGGTTTAAAGTTTTCAGCCTGACTTCCCTTTGTGAATTCAACCGGGATCCTTAAGGGTTGTGGTGTATACTCCTCTTGATGGCTTCTTGAGATTGATATTTGATTGCTTAGGTGCCATGCAAAGAGCACAAGCCTTCATCACCATCGTTTCCTTAGGAAAAATATTTTTCTTCATTTTCTTGGTCTTCCTCTTCCTCTTTTTCTTCCTCTTCTTTTTCTTCTCCTTAGGCTCTTCAACTTAAGACTTTTGAACTTTAATTTCAGCTTGGGAGGCCGATTTAGGAACTTCATGCTTAACTTTGGAATCTTGGCCTAGGAAAACTTCCACCAGAATATATTGAGCTTCCTTAAAAAGAGTATCGGGGATGACCATGTCAATATGCTCAACTTGGAGACATTATTGAGAAATCTCTTCTTGCCTTCTAGTTCTAAACACTTTAAAAGTGATTTGGTCACCTCCCGCACCCCTCAAAGTAAGCTTCCCTTTCTCTACATCAATCAAGGCTCTCCCGATGCTCAAGAATGGCCTTCCCAAGATTATGGGAGTAGTAGGATTGACCTCCATATCCAAGACAAGAAAATCAACCGGGAACATGAGTTCACCCACCTTTACTAACACATCAGCCACTATGCCAAGAATGTACTTTATAGATCTATTTGCCACTTGCAAAGACACCATGATTGGACTAATCTCCTTCATCCCAATTTGCTTAACAACCGACAATGGCATCAAATTTATGCTAGCTCCAAGATCACACAAAGATCTCTCAATCAAGGTGTTTCCAATGGTGCACGGAATTGTGAAACTTCCCGGATCATCTTGCTTAATTGTGAGCTTTCTTGGATAAGATCTCCTTTATGAACTTGGCATAGTTAGGAATTTGCTCTAAAGCTTCGACAAAGGGGATGTTCACTTAAAGCATTTTAAATACATCCAAGAACTTAAAGAATTGATCATCCCTTTTCTTGTTGCTCTTTAAACTTTGAGGAAATGGAATTGCAGGCACATAACCCTTGACTGGAGGTGCTGGAAGTGAACTATCGGGCCATTCTAGCTCCACAACATACCGCGTCTGCACATTTTCCTCATTTTTGAACTTTTCATCATGTACTGCAGTTGACCGATCAATCGAGATGGGGTCCGATCGATCAGATTTTGCCTCTATTGAAGTTTCATCAAAGGTGTCCGATCGATCGGGAACCCCCTCTGATCGATCGAAAATAGCCCCTGGATAGTTTTCCACAATTTTTCTGCATTCTGCTCCTCCTGTAAAATTTTCGCCTTTTTGGCATCTAGATCAGAAGCATTTTTAACCACCTTACCAGTTCGAAGAGTGATTACCATGCATTGCTCCTTCTCCTTCCCTTTTAGATTCAACTCTGATTGGTGTGGCAATGTACCTCTTTCTCTATATGACAAAGTGTTAGCTATTTGCCTCATTTGTACCTCAAGATTCTGGATGGAAGCTCCATAGTTTTGCATCAAATTTGCTTGAGCTTGTAGAATGGTATCGGATTTGCTCATGTATTGCTCCGTCCTTGTCATAAATTGGGAGGTATAAGTTGTAAGTGTATCTAGGCCTCCAGCAAGCTTTGAGAATATCTCATCAATATCTCTCTTATTCTCTTGGGGTTGCCCTAGATGTTGAGGATTTTGCACATTTTGTGTATTGCTCCAAGAGAAGTTGGGGTGATTCCTAAATTCTAGATTGTAGAAGTTAGAATAACGAACATTTCAGGGTTGATTGAAGTTGCCTCCACCAATGACATTCACTTGCTCACTAGAGTTAGAAGAAGAAGCAATAAGACACTCCCCCGTAGGATGGCGTCCACAACAATAATCACAAGAAATATAGGAAGGTGTTCTTTACCTAGCATGTACCCTTGGAGCTTGATTGATAGACAATGCATCAATCTTCTTTGCCATAATAGCCAAGGTAGACGTAACTTCATCATCTCTATAACTTCCCCCTTGCTTAGGATTCCCCCTCACCGAGGACCAAGTGTTAGTGATTTTAGCCACTTTTTCATGTAATTCTCTAGCCTCATCTTGATTCTTCGTCATGAATGAACCTCCCGCAGTCGCATCAATAGTCTCCTTAGTATGCATGCTCAACCCATTATAGAAAGCTTGATACACCACTGACCGGACCTCTATTTTGAGGTCCTAATACTATCTAATTAGGAGGTTCTAGTGCTTATAGTAATTCATTTGTGTTTAAATAAAGTAATTTTACCCTTATACATGTTTCCCGTTGGTTCTGCAGGAAATCGGGCTTAAATGACTGAATTGGGCAAGTTGGAGCACTTTTTGGGCACTTTTTGCTGTGAGGTGTCGGGACTTAGATTATGAAGATATTCTTGAAGACTACAAGCTCCAACGGTACACTAATCTATGGCCGAGATTGAATTGTTTTGAATTATGAATGGATTAGATTACAACAAGACTTGAAGGGTTAAGATGATCATTTAAAGGTGAATCCAATGGTTGTGCATAAGACAACATTCTTGCTTGCAATTTTTGACTTAAAAGAAGATCTTACTTGATTTTTGGAGTCAAAGATGGCTGCAAGTTGCTACACATTTAAAAGGAAATTGTTGGAGATACCAATGCCAAGATTTGGTGCAAGTTTGATCAAATGGTCAAAGATGACAAAATTGTTGGAGATACCAAGGTCAAGATTTGGTGCAAGTTTAATCAAATGGTCAAAGATGGCTGCAAGTGCACATGACAACTCAAATCTTGCAAAGCTAGACTTGGAAAATAATGCAAGTGCAACGACTACATATTGCAAGGTTGAGATTTAATGATCTATTCATTCAATGGTCAAGATTTGCACATGTAATTGAAGGTCGAGATTTGAAGATGGAAAAAGATCCAATGGTGGAAATCACAAGAGCTTGGAATCAGACCTTGTTCTCACAAAGTTGGAGGCATGAAGCGTCCGGACACCCGTCCGGACACCTACGGCGAATCTGCAATTTTCTGCACCAAAATTTCAAGGGCATTTGGGGTAAATCATGTATGTAACCAATGGGAAACGATTTTATAAGGGTAGTTAGGTATTTTCGATTGTAAAAAGAGAAGAAAACCCTAAGATTTGGTTGGCTTCCGGATTTATTCATTCACTTCTCCAACATGAAGCCACCATAGGAGTAGTGTAGATCTAGTTTCTCTCTCTAAGTTTTCTTTGTTGTTTTTGGTGCTTTCTCTTGATTTTGTATAAACTCTAATTTAGATGACAATAGATTGGATGTTTATTGCAACAATCATGAGTGGGTAGTTCTCTTCTCTAGTTTCTAATCCCGAAAGGTGGATGCAAGGTTTCGATTACTCAAGGTATGCTCAAAGGGTCGTAGTTTCGATCCTTCTCTTTTAATTTCGTGATAGTTGTGTGATTGGATATATGAGAATGACATATTTGATTGTATTCTTGGATTGTCTAGTCTAGGGATTGCATCTAATGTGTTAGATTGAGAATTGTTAAACTCATTGCATGATTTCCTTAATTAATTGAGTTTTCCATTGCATAGCTATTAATTATGTGTATTGATGATGGGGTTTTGGGTTAATTTAGGAATGTGCATGGGAGAGTTATGGTTAATTGATCTTTGAGTGTGAAACTAGGGTGTTAGCCAAGCCGAGCCCCAAGGGGGAACATTAATCCATAATATTAGGTGCTTATCCCTTTGCGTTCATCGTAGATTAAGAGACCCGATGGCCTACATGTATGAATTGAAGTCTTATATCCCAATTCTCTTTGCATATGCATGATTGATAGTATCACACAATGCATTGTGTATGGTTGTGTGTGTTTGCAATGATACCTTGAGTATGAGAACCGAGTAGCCACCGGGACGGATTAGAGACTAGGTTTTTAATTAATTGTTTTAAATCCAATTTGTGCTTACTTTGATTACAAAATCGCTCATGCCACCGAGTCATTCGGCCCATTTCTTTTACTTGCTTTTATTTGATATTCATTGTGTTTATTAGTGTTAGCTAGTCATTTGCATATCATTCACTTCAAATTTGCATTGCTTCCTCGTGGATCGATACCGGACTCACCGGTTTATTACTTGACGATACCCTACACTTGGGGTAAGTACACACACACTTTGGTGTCGGTCAAGTTTTTGGCGCCGTTGCCGGGGAAGCGAGTGTCAAAGACGGAGTTGGGTGGCTTGTAGATGCTAGTTTTATGCTATTAAACGCCATCAAATAAGGAAGGAGCACGGTCACGCTTCAAGGGTAACTTCGTTCCTTCATTTTCCTTGCTTTCTAGAGTAGTTGATTTAGTATAGTTGCTGAAAAAAAAAAAAAAAAAAAATTTTGTGAGGAGAACTTGGCGGATGGGGCTAACTTAGATACCTGTGGGCGATGGATGCCACCTTGTTTGCTGCTTGGTAGTGATACGTTGTTTAAGAGAGCTTTGTGCATTTTTATTTTTTTCACTACTTGCTACATCTTGGTGTGTTATTGTTCCTAAGGTTGATTGTTGCTCTATTCCTATCCTTGCTCTTGTTCTTGCTTAATATTGTTCTTGGTTGTTCATTAATTGAAAAAAAATAATAATAATAAATAAAAAAAAAAAAATCTTGTGTTACTTGACGTGGTTGATTGCTACTTTTGTGTGTTACTTGCTATTGTTCCTTGCCATCATGTCTCAACCTAGAGATAATGTTAGTGGGCATGGGTCTAATAGAGATGGGATAGGTGGTGATATAAATGTGAGTGATGCGGGGAGTGTACGTGGGGGTGATATGAATCTTGATGCATTGCGTCGTCTTTTGCAACATGTGAATATTGATGAGTTGATGAATCCGGTGCAAGGGCAAGATGTCCAAATTGGCAATGCCCAAAATTTGCAAAATGTTCAAGTTGAGCATGCTTTGCAAAATGCACCTCAACCATTTCAACAAGACAATGCGGCACAATTTGCCCCACAAAATGTCTACCCACCTATGTATTATCAAATGCCACAAGTGCCACAATATGCTCCCTTCGGACAAAATTTACATGCACCTCCTCCTTTTGACTACATTCATGCACATGAGTACCAACCTTTTAGGCAAGCACAATCTTCACACCAATGTATAGCTCCACCATCTTACCAACCATGCACCCCACCCCAAGAGAGATCACTTGAGGATACGCTTCAAATATTCATGGAAGCTCAATTGGAGGTTAATCAAAGGAGATTTGAATTTCGTGAGCAAACCAATAGAGCCTTGGAAGATTTAAGAAGCCAATTGACAAAGATCACTCAAACATTAGAATTTCAATTCGAAACTTCAAGTGAGGGGTTGGATGTGCAAGAACAAGAACAACCCATCATTACCTCAAGGAGTGGGATAGTAATTGACAATACCATGACTCCTAAGGTAAGTGAGGATGAGAAATTAGTGGAAGAAGTGGGTGGTGAGGTGAAAAATGTTATAGTTGGAGATAGATCATGTCGAGACAAGGACAATGCTCAAGTTGAAAAGGTTGAGGAAAAGAGCGAAGATAAGAGAAATGAAGAGAAAGAGGAAAATAAAGTGAGAAAAAAGGGGAACAAGTTAGACCTTGGGAGGGAAATTGAGTACGTCCCTAAGCTTTATATTCACTCTCATGTTGAGGACAAATTAAAGTTGACACTTGCACATGATTCAATTGAGGTTGTACTAGCATTGGTTGAGAAAGGTAGTAAACTTTTGATTGAGAGAGATGCTATGAAAGGAGTTTTGAAATCCTTAACTATTTACGGTGTGGGATTTTTGTCCTCTCTTTTAGGAGCTTTAGAGCCTTCCCCACTCAAAATTGAATCATACCAAGTGCATCCTCAAAAACCAAAAAAAATACCTTTACCAAGTGGATTTAAAAAGTCCTCTAAATGCTACTTTGCACAGAAATTTTTTACAGAAATTAAAAAAGTATGGCGTCCCAAATCCCAATTACAATTTTTTCCATGTGAGTTTCGGGAAAGAGGGACCGAATCATGCGTGGTCCGTCATGTTCCTCAACATGGGAGTAGTGATTATGAGGATGTTCTTGGGATCTCAAGGATCCCAATTCTCCCATGTGTCATGTTTAGACTCCACCCTTGTACCATAGTATGGTTGTGATTAGTTTTGATTTGATTTCAATTTTGGTGTGTTTTTGTATGTTCACAATGCATCTCACAATTTGTTCTTGCCTTGTTTTTTTTGTTCTTGACATTGGGGACAATGTCTCATTTAAGTTGGGGGGTGAGTGAATTGTGAATTCATTGTGAAACTTGCTTTATTTTGGTGTGCTTTTGTGAATATCAAAAATTTGAAAAAAAAAAAAAAAAAAAAAAATTTCTTGTTGTGTCATGCTTGGATAGTGTGGTTGGTATTAACTTTTTCAGGTTATGCTTCGTTTCTCATGATTCCGATCACTTTTGAAGAGTATGGTATGATTTCCTACCCTCTATCCTATTGTGTTGTGCTTTGTTGTTCATACATGCTAGATGGACTTTAGGAAGGGAATGGTAGATGCTTTTGGGGATTCACTACCAATTTGAACGCTAATTTCTTATTCTTGTTCAAATATGCAAGTGTAGAGTAGGTTTCTTGATTTCTTTTGTGAAGTCGAAGCATGTGATTGAGTAGGATGACTATGATCAATCTTTCTTGGGATGATTGGGACCTAGTTTGATATCAAAATTGTGCAGTTGAGCAGACATCTTGGCATTGAAGCATTTGTATGACTGCGTTTTTGGATCCTTTTGTCTGAAAAATTACCTTTTTACCCTTCTCATTCCTTTGAGCCATTCTTCATTGATATACATTGGGTTTTGGGTGATTCTTTTCATTGATATTCATTTGACATCTTAGCGCGTGTTCTTCAATAGCTTTGTAAACATTACATTTGATTACTGAGAAGTGTGATTTTTGTATTTTGCCACTTGCTTGTGAACTTAGGATTGAAAGATTCACTAGGTTGAGAGATTTGAGCTTAGCCTATTCATTTGTGAGTGATTATAAGCCCTAAATTTCTTTAAGCCTTTTTAGTTCACTTACAAGCCTTGTGTGAACCACTTCCTTAAA
Organism: Tripterygium wilfordii; assembly: GCF_013401445.1. Lineage (NCBI taxonomy): Eukaryota > Viridiplantae > Streptophyta > Magnoliopsida > Celastrales > Celastraceae > Tripterygium > Tripterygium wilfordii. Next base: position 29,256 of record NW_024056382.1, read on the forward strand.
TACTTCCCACCTTTGGTTGCAAGGTTGAGTATGAGCTTGAAAAAGATAAGTCGGTAGTGATATTACCCTTTCTTATGTTGAAAAAAAAATTAAGGGTTGTTGTATAAATGTTGTTTATTCTACAAAAAAAAAAAAAAAAAAAAAAAAAAGGGGAAAAAGAAAAAAAAAATAATGTATGCAATAAAGAATCCTTTGTGTGTAAAGAAGGAGAAGTCTTTGAAATTGTGGTACAATGGAAGGGGTGACAAAATGAGAATTTAGCTCACATGTTTGAACTTAACCTTGCAACTTGTCACCTAGTTCCAAATTCTTCCTACCTTGTCCCTTAGCCACATTGCAAACCATTTAACCTTTTGATGAATTTGATTCAAGGTAAGCAAGCGAGTTGGCGGATGCATTAATTGCTCTTGTAGGTGATTTCTTTCTCAAAGCTATGCCCATCCAAATTATCTTTTATAAACACATACATTTAATCCAATTGTGTAAGTCATTTACTTAGCACAATGTTTTTATATTTTTGTGTACATTTGGGATTGAGGATTTATGAACACCAAAAGGTTCCGTAACAAGGTTTTACTTGTGTGAATGTGTTGAGTTGTCTTGCTTGATTGCACATATATTTTACATATTATAAAATGTTCTTAGTCATCTTTGAGGGGATTGAGATTGGTTGTCTAAAGATTTTGCATGTTTTCGACTAGCGGGGGAATTGGGGGATTAGCTCTATTTCTTGCATGTGAGAACTTAAGAATAATTTATGGTGCTTTCAAAGTAATAGTGGATCCCTTGGTAAGTGTTTGTGGGTATCGCTCTGATAAGCCCTCACGAGACTACAACTCGTCCACTAGGGTGACCTAGGGGTTTAAAGGCTTGTTGCATGCGCTAAATGCAACCGTGATGCCTACGTCAGTGAGTTAGGATTTTATTTTTAGAAGTGTTTGCATTGCTAGGGACTAGCAACGTCTAAGTTGGGGGGTGTGACCGGACCTCTATTTTGAGGTCCTAATACTATCTAATTAGGAGGTTCTAGTGCTTATAGTAATTCATTTGTGTTTAAATAAAGTAATTTTACCCTTATACATGTTTCCCGTTGGTTCTGCAGGAAATCGGGCTTAAATGACTGAATTGGGCAAGTTGGAGCACTTTTTGGGCACTTTTTGCTGTGAGGTGTCGGGACTTAGATTATGAAGATATTCTTGAAGACTACAAGCTCCAACGGTACACTAATCTATGGCCGAGATTGAATTGTTTTGAATTATGAATGGATTAGATTACAACAAGACTTGAAGGGTTAAGATGATCATTTAAAGGTGAATCCAATGGTTGTGCATAAGACAACATTCTTGCTTGCAATTTTTGACTTAAAAGAAGATCTTACTTGATTTTTGGAGTCAAAGATGGCTGCAAGTTGCTACACATTTAAAAGGAAATTGTTGGAGATACCAATGCCAAGATTTGGTGCAAGTTTGATCAAATGGTCAAAGATGACAAAATTGTTGGAGATACCAAGGTCAAGATTTGGTGCAAGTTTAATCAAATGGTCAAAGATGGCTGCAAGTGCACATGACAACTCAAATCTTGCAAAGCTAGACTTGGAAAATAATGCAAGTGCAACGACTACATATTGCAAGGTTGAGATTTAATGATCTATTCATTCAATGGTCAAGATTTGCACATGTAATTGAAGGTCGAGATTTGAAGATGGAAAAAGATCCAATGGTGGAAATCACAAGAGCTTGGAATCAGACCTTGTTCTCACAAAGTTGGAGGCATGAAGCGTCCGGACACCCGTCCGGACACCTACGGCGAATCTGCAATTTTCTGCACCAAAATTTCAAGGGCATTTGGGGTAAATCATGTATGTAACCAATGGGAAACGATTTTATAAGGGTAGTTAGGTATTTTCGATTGTAAAAAGAGAAGAAAACCCTAAGATTTGGTTGGCTTCCGGATTTATTCATTCACTTCTCCAACATGAAGCCACCATAGGAGTAGTGTAGATCTAGTTTCTCTCTCTAAGTTTTCTTTGTTGTTTTTGGTGCTTTCTCTTGATTTTGTATAAACTCTAATTTAGATGACAATAGATTGGATGTTTATTGCAACAATCATGAGTGGGTAGTTCTCTTCTCTAGTTTCTAATCCCGAAAGGTGGATGCAAGGTTTCGATTACTCAAGGTATGCTCAAAGGGTCGTAGTTTCGATCCTTCTCTTTTAATTTCGTGATAGTTGTGTGATTGGATATATGAGAATGACATATTTGATTGTATTCTTGGATTGTCTAGTCTAGGGATTGCATCTAATGTGTTAGATTGAGAATTGTTAAACTCATTGCATGATTTCCTTAATTAATTGAGTTTTCCATTGCATAGCTATTAATTATGTGTATTGATGATGGGGTTTTGGGTTAATTTAGGAATGTGCATGGGAGAGTTATGGTTAATTGATCTTTGAGTGTGAAACTAGGGTGTTAGCCAAGCCGAGCCCCAAGGGGGAACATTAATCCATAATATTAGGTGCTTATCCCTTTGCGTTCATCGTAGATTAAGAGACCCGATGGCCTACATGTATGAATTGAAGTCTTATATCCCAATTCTCTTTGCATATGCATGATTGATAGTATCACACAATGCATTGTGTATGGTTGTGTGTGTTTGCAATGATACCTTGAGTATGAGAACCGAGTAGCCACCGGGACGGATTAGAGACTAGGTTTTTAATTAATTGTTTTAAATCCAATTTGTGCTTACTTTGATTACAAAATCGCTCATGCCACCGAGTCATTCGGCCCATTTCTTTTACTTGCTTTTATTTGATATTCATTGTGTTTATTAGTGTTAGCTAGTCATTTGCATATCATTCACTTCAAATTTGCATTGCTTCCTCGTGGATCGATACCGGACTCACCGGTTTATTACTTGACGATACCCTACACTTGGGGTAAGTACACACACACTTTGGTGTCGGTCAACCACCCATTCCAAAAGGCCTTTAAAGCGCTCTCAAGCCTCATAGAATGATTCAAGATCCTTTTGGGCAAAGGACATGATATCCACCCTAATTTGCATCGCCCTTGGCTGGAGGAAAGAATTTCGTCAAGAATTGCTCCGCCATCTTATCCCAAGTGGTTATAGAATTGGAAGGCAAGGACATCAACCATCTCTTAGCCTTGTCCCTCAAAGAAAATGGGAATAACCTCAACAAGATAGCATCCTTTGAAGCTCCGTTAATTCCAGAAGTAGTGCACACATATAAGAAAGAGCGAAGATGAACATTGGGCTCTTCATTAGGAAGACCATAGAAAGACAATGAGTTAGAGATAATGTTGATGATAGCCAGTTTCATCTCAAAATTAGTAGTATTGATAGGAGGATAGCGGATGCTTGAGGGAGATGTATCCCAAGTAGGCCTAGCACAGTCCTCAAGAGAGCAAGGATCATATTGCCTAGGAGGATTTTCAACCTCTTCACCACCGTTTCTTCCATTAGCACCTCCACCATCACCATTGCCTTCATTCACATTTAAACCCCGACCGCGCTCACCAATATTCCTCCTTGCTTGATTGTCTCCCATGCCTTCCACTAGATTATTATGTTGCTCCCTTAAGATTGTGAACTATCCTCTTAATCTCCGAACTTAGATGAGCTAAATCAAAGCTAAGAGCATGTCATCCCAAGCTCATACAAGAGAAAGAATTTTTGAAATAAAAATAAAGACCAATTAGCACAATTGAAAACCTAATTTGACACAAAAACAATTGCCTCAATCCCCGACAACGGCGCCAAAAAGTTGATATGAAATATTTGTAAGCTCACAAATCGCACAAGTAATAAAATGATGAGTAAATTATCGTTCCCACGAGGATGTATTGACAATCAAAATTAATACAAACAAGCAACAACTATGTCAATTGGGGAAAGGATTTGTGATAGGTTTTGTTTTTATCCAAAATAAATGAAAGATCAAATTAGCAATTAAGAAATCACAAGTCCAAGCACAAAAGTAATCAAAGATGGGGAGCACTAGGGTACTTAATTTCACCTCACCTATCCAATACAACTCTCTTGGTCCTTTAATCCCTAATTCCACTCTCAATAATGACAATCAGTCTCCCTAACATGTCTAATGCTTTATGTCTAGTCATATCGAAAGTATCTCTATCTCTAATCCCTGTTATATCTAACAATCAGATTCAAAAGACAAAGATCCATTAAGATTTGTGGATTAACCATATAGCGATTGCATAGGTCATGCCCCTATATTGCTATGGTTCATGCAACCTATTATGTCTATTGTAAGAGGCAAATCCTAGATATTTTCTTTCGATCTCAATCTTGACAACAAATCAATTAGATGGTGATCAAGCATCTAAAAGCATTAAACACACCCATAGACAATCAATAAGAGAGAGAAATCAAGAAATAAGGAAACCAAGTTTATTGAATCTTCAAGGTTTGGTTACATTAAGACCCTAGTAAAGAAATCTAGCTACTTATGGAGTCAAGATACATCATCAAGCAATGGAAATCAACCATAAAAACCAAGATAAAAGAGGAGAGAGAAAACCTCCTTGTGAACCTTTTTCTTCTCCAAGCTTCAATGATGGCCTCCAAGCTCTCCCTCTTTTCCCAAAAGACCTAGAATGTCATGGAATCCTAAACCCTAAAAATCTACCTATTTATACCCCCTAAACCCATATGTCATTTATGATAAGCGTTGGTGTCATTTTGAGTAGGACACAGATGAGTTTAAGGCGTTTTTGGAAAGTTGAAAACTCTGAAATGGCGATTTGGGGTTTGGTCCGATCAATAGGAGTTGAGGTCCGATCGATCGGAATTGCTTGCTGTTAAAACTGAGAAATGCCTGGCTGATTGATCGGGGACCAAGTCTGATCGATTGATTTTCCCCTTTGCCATTTTCTACAATTTCTTCAATCTTCGATCCAATTTGACTCCTTTTTATTTGATATGCTCCTAGGCACCTGTAATGTGCAAATATACATTTCTTCGGCAGCATCAATCTCAAATTGACTCTAAACGATACAAGATTGGATGTAAAGGATGTATAATTATATTTATATAATTAGCATATCAATTACTTCTCGAACTTCTAAGTTTATTGCAAACACGTGAGATACCGTTTTGTTCAAAACCTCCTCAATGGTAGCCCCTATATGCTTCCTAATTTGTAATCGATGAGGCTGAACTCCCTTATCAATCAAAATAACAAAGATTTATACGAAAATGCCATCGGAATCAATAGAGAGAACTTTCTTTAGTGGGGTATCTTCTTATTTTTTCTTCCCATGTTTATCGCTTGACTCACTCATATGGAAGCCATCTAATTTAGCTCATTCGTCCTCGTCAAATTCCTTGACTGATGACACCGTCCTAATCCTTTGAAGATCATCAATCTCCTCCACATCAACAACCTCTTCAAACTCCAACTCTTCATTTTCGTCAATAGAAACTCTTTTTGAGAAACAACTAGTTGAGGGCAGTTCATCAAACACCTTGTGTGTACTTGATTTTATAGATTTTTTCTTAATCATTTTGCACCAATTATCGCACTCGTTCGTTTGTCATCGAATCATTTGTCCCACACGATCGTGATCTACCTGCCTGGCCAAATCACATCTTAATATATCAAAACTAGTAGCCAATTTAGAATCAATAAGAGAATCAATTGTTGTTGACAAGGTCGCAAACTTGCCATGAACAAAGGTATGAAAATTATTAATAACTGCAAAGATTTTTTACATTTTTTCTCCAAGATTAAAGATGCGATTTTCAAGATGAGCTTCATGGATGGATGATTGATTATCCATAGCAGCAGGTTGTTTGTGATGTTGTCAATTTGCATATGAAGGGAATCTTAGGCTCTAATACCAATTTGTTTTGGGGGACTCAAAGCTGAATTGAGGTATGATGTTAAGTTACTGAAATCTCAGACTATACATAATTCCATAGCTATCGCCATTCACGTAGATTCGAAGTTAAATCAATTACGTTTGACTATTCCAAAAAGTTTTTCTGGATATAAAACTGTCAGTGCTCCTATTGTTGTTAAAATTTAGAATTTCCTACTAGGAAAGTACATACCCTCCTGCAAAATTACCAACTAAATGAATATCACCTGAGGAATATCAGGATAGGAGGTCTAAGAGGCTATGTTTTTACTATGATGAGAAATTTGTCAAAGGACATAAGTGTGCACGCAAACAACTGTTATTACTCGAAGTTAATTTTTAGGATGAAAAAGAAATTTTCCATAAAGTGGAAATTGAGGAAGAACAAATTAATGAATGCCAACTTATGGAGTTGAGTACTAGTGCTTTTTATGGAATTGCTTATGTGCCTAATATGAAAACTATGAAGATGCAAGGAGTAGTTAAGCAACAAACTGTTATAGTATTAGTGGATTCATGCAGTACACAATTTCATAAACTCTAAACTACTCAAGCATTTACGTGGTTATTTGGAAGATATTAATGAATTTGAGGTAATGATAGCTTTAGGAGGGTGTGATTTGGTTTTAGGAGTTCCATGGTTATCCACAGTCAGTCCAATCCTGTGGGTTTCCAATTATTGACGATGGAGTTTTCTTAGGGTGGCAAGAATTAAAAACTGAAAAGTGTGAATCATAACAAGCCTTTTGTTCGGGAAATTTCTTTCCATCAAATGGATAAGTCTTTAGAACATACCAGTCTAGGCATGCTATTGCATTCTCAAGAAGTAGAGGTCTATGAAGGAAGCGATTCAGTTTTGACTAGATCACGGGAGTTGGAATTGCATGAGTGTTGAATGACTTTGAATATGTTTTCCAAACTCCTTCATCCTTACCTCTTGAAAGAACTTGTGACTGTAGAATAACCTACTTCTAGGTTCAAAACCATCTAGTATTAGGCCCCTATCATTATGGGCCAATACAAAAGACTGAAATAGAGAAGGTTGTTCAGGAATTGTCGAGTGCAGGGTTCATTAGGGCTAGTCATAGTCCCCTTTTCTTCTCCAGTGTTGTGTTAGTCAAAAAGAAGGAGGGCACATGGAGGATGTGTATGGATTAAAGGGAGTTAAACCAATTTACTGTGAAGAACAAATACCCTATACACTTGATCGATGATTTATTGGATGAGCTCCATGCATCACAATATTTTTCCAAGTTGGATCTAAGATCTGGATACCATCAGATCATAATGCACACTGATGACATTGAGAAAACAACATTAAAACTCATGAAGGGCATTCCTTGATGGATGACAATTTAAGCCACTATTAAGAAAATCAGTTTTGGTTTTCTTAGATGATATACTAGTGTATAGCTCTAGATGGAAGAAACATTTGGCAGACTTGAAGCAAACATTCTTGATTTTACAACACCACCTTTTGTTAGTGAAGGAACAAAAGTGCTCTTTTGGTCAATATCAAGTGGAATACTTGGGAAACATTGTTTCTAGAAATGGAGTAGCAGCAAATCCTTCTAAGGTTAAAGCTATCATGGAATGGCCTTTACCTAAGAATGTGAGGGATTTAAGAGGGTTCCTAGGTGTAACTGGATATTATAGAAAATTTGTACCAGGATATGGCCAAATCTGTCAACCTTTGTACCAGTAACAAAGAAGGATGGATTTGTGTGGCATGATAAAGCTACTACAACTTTTCAAAAACTCAAAAGTAGTTATGTCCTCACAAGTGTTAGCACTTCTAAACTTCACTCTTCCTTTTGTAATAGAGTGTAATGCTTCTAGAATGCGGGTGGGAGCTGTCTTGTAGCAGAAGGGAAAGCCGATTCCTTTTACTAGCAAGTTTTTTGGTCCAAGGAACCAAACACTATCCACATATGAGAAGGAACTGATTGCCATAGTGTCAGCTGTTAAGAAGTGGCAAAATTATCTCCAGGCCAAGCATTTTATTATCAAGACAGATCATTGCAGTTTAAAATATTTTTTGCAGCAGAAGGCCAACACTTCTCTGTAGCAGAAATCGGTGGCAAGACTTTTAGGTTTCGATTATGAAATCCAATATAGGAAGGGAGTAGAAAATGTAGTTGCTAATGCCTTGTCTAGAGCTAGTAGTGCTGAGGAGTTGCCAATTCATGAGGGTAAAGTAGTCAGTGAAGTTAGTGTAATTTCATATTCCTATTTTGGCTAGTTAGATGAGCTAAGGAGAGAACTTGAACAAGATGAATGGATTTTAGCTAAGATTCAAGAAGTGAAACAGCTGGAGGCTAGTGGAACAACATCCAAATACCATTGTGACAATGGGTTCTTGAAGTATAAGTCAAGAATAGTGCTCAGTTCTACTGAACTTCATAATTGCAAAGGGAAACATGTTAAAATTCTCTCGTTTTGAAAAACCTAGGGTTTTGAGAAAGAGATGGTGTAGTATCTATATTGGGTACTAGTTCAAGGGGGAGTGTAGGGGTCAAAGTCAACCTCAACAAATTATATGGGTCATGTTCAACCCAAACAACATAAAAGCCCAACAGAGGCTAGGGCCCCGAAGCCCAACAACATAAAAGCCCAACAGAGGCTAGGGCCCCGAAGCCTAACAACGTCAAGCAGACCAAAACTCACAGTCCAAAAAGGACTTGGTCTTATCAAGGCAATACGAAGCCGATGTAAATAAGGCCGAACCAATAACTAAGGGACGAAGCCGAAAATAAGGCAGTTCCTCGTTAAATGGTAACAGCAGAAACTGCTGCAAACTACTACAAACTCCTCCAAACTGCCGTAAACTCCTCCAAACTGCTATGAACTTCTCTAACTGCCACAACTGCTTGGTGATTAATTGCTCAAGAAAAAGCATAAAAGGAGTTCAAGGAGTTCATTAGGAGAGGGAAAAAAGGGGGAGGGAGATTCGGATTTCTTACTCGCACTGTATTCACAAGTGATAAATAAAATACCATATCATTCTGTACCGTGGATCTAGGCTCAAAGCCGAACCACGTAAAATCTCTCTGTTTTGTCTTATATTTGCCCACTCATTCCCCACAATTCGATTGTCGATAATTTACATCAACAGTTTGGCGCGCCAGATAGGGGGCAATTGTTTTATCACAATGGCAAACTCAGAAGATTCACGAGATGATGCTGTAAGCGAGAAGATGAAAGCTTTGATTCAACGCTTCGACGAACATGAAAGAAGGGTCCAACAGTTGGAGCAAGAAAACTTGACTGTTCGAAGAGAAAATCAAAAGCTACTTGATCTTATGAATCAACCTTCAAGTCCACACGTAACCAGAACCGTCCCTGCAAGTACTGTCCCAAGTACTTCTGTTCGACTCAATGATGGACAAACAACGCAAATTCCCAACGCAAGTATTCCCTTGCCAGGATTTGTACATCAGACAGAATCATCATTGGCATCAACATCAACTCAGTTTCTGAGGCCAACGGCACAATCCATGGCACCACTGTTTCCTATACCAACGTCATCTTCGGCTATCCCAACAATTGGTGCGTGGTCAAACATAACTACAACATTGCCAGAAATTGCAACGCAGCGAAGTGTCGACAAAAGACTAGAAGAAATGGAGTCAGCCTTCTTCAGAATACCAGGCATGCCACCACCTATAAAGAAAAATCGTACTTTCCTCAAATCTCCATTTGTTCATGCCATTGCCATGGAAGAGCTCCCAAAGAAATTCATCATACCACATATTAAACCTTATGATGGTATCACTGATCCAGAAGATCATGTGGATCAGTATAGTCAACGATTGACTCTGGTATCATACCCATTCAACAAGCATGAAGCATGCATGTGCCGAGGATTTAGTTCAACCTTGGTGGGACCTCCTTTGAAGTGGTATCTTAATCTTCCAGAAGGGAAAATCGCTTCATTCGCACAATTGGCCGATGCATTTGTTGAACAATTTGCAAGCAGTAGGAAAATAATTCCAACATCAGATGGTCTATATCGACTGCGACAAAAGCAAGGAGAATCTCTACGGTCATTCTTGACGAGATTCAATAAAGAAAAACTGGAGATTCCAGGATGCTTAGATGAAATTGCGATCAATGCATTTCGCATGACTCTTCTTCCTGGAAGCAAATTATACGGAAAGCTTACCCGTTATCCATGTAAGTCTTTTCAAGAAGTTCAGGCAAGAGCAAGCGTTCAAATTAAATGGGAGGAAGATGAAGGAAGGCTTCTAGAGCGACTAACAGAGCAGCCGAAGAAATCAGAGCAAAAGCAAACAAGTTCAGAAGCTCCGCGATATCCTTGCAAAGATCCTAAACCGATCAATTTCAAGAAGAAACCTCGATCTTCTGAATACAATTTGGTAATTCCACCAAATGAAATCTTATCAATGCTAAAGAAAATGGGAGATGCTGTTAGATGACCCGACAAATTACGTAAACCGTTAGATCAACGGGATACTTCCAAATGGTGTGAGTTTCATAACGATTACGGGCATACAACAGATGACTGTTTCACCCTAAAAAAAGAAGTAATCCAATTGCTAAAGAAAGGTTATCTTCGGGATTTGCTATCCGAAAGAGGAAAAGCGACGATGTCCCAAGCTGAAAGACGACAAGAGGAACAGAAGCCACCTCCTCCAGAGAAGACGATTAACGTAATATTTGACGGATCAGAGATTAGTGGAATTACACATTCATCTGCAAAGAAACATGTCAAGCAAATAGAAAATTCTGAGGTATGGAATGATAAGTCGATGGTACAATTCACGAGACAAGTTATCAGCTTCACAGACGATGAGATGACGAAGCTACTAAATCCACATGATGATGCCCTGGTAATAACTTTGCAAATTGCCAATTGCGAAGTTAAAAGAGTCATGATTGATGATGGCAGTTCCAAGCAATGGGACTTTCAGAAGCCGATATAATCAGAGGTCCTATACCACTCATCGGCTTCAGCGGAGAACAGCAATACACCATCGGCTCTATTCCATTGCAAGTATATGCCAAAGGAATAAATCTCCAGGTTCGATTTAATATATTAGATTGTCAATCTCCATATAATGCGATACTTGGACGACCTTGGATTCATGCAATGAGGGCTGTGCCATCAACTTATCATCAAGTGATACGATTCCCAACAAGAGATGGAATACAAGAAATATATGGGGATCAACGTCAAGCAAGAAGTTGCTATGAACAAGCATTGAAAGGAAAAACCAAAGCTTTATAGCAATTACAGCAAGGGCCGATTCTAAGCAATCAAGAAGAACCGGCTAATAAGGAGATAGAAGAAATCATCATTCATCCTGATTATCCAGATCAGAAGGTTCAGATTGGAGCCAACCTGGATCGTCAACTTCGAGAAAATTTGATCCGATTCCTGCAAAATCATAAGCATACTTTCGCTTGGACGCATGCAGATATGATTGGAATTGATCCGAATATCATCACTCATCGGTTGCAAGTCGATGATAACTTCCCTCCAGTGAGGCAAAAGAGACGAAGGTTCGCTCCAGAAAGAAACAAAGTCATCAATGAGGAAGTTCAAAAGCTGCTAGATATTGGATTCGTCCGAGAAGTTCAATACCCAGACTGGCTAGCAAATGTGGTTGTGGTAAAAAAGAAGAATGGAAAGTGGAGAGTCTGTATCGACTTCACAGATCTGAATAAAGCTTGTCCAAAAGATTCTTTCCCACTTCCTCATATCGATGTACTTGTGGATGCAATGACCGGACATGAACTACTCAGCTTTATGGATGCATTCTCCGGATATAATCAAATCTTGATGCATCTAGAAGATCAAGAGAAAACTGCATTCATAACCGAACGTGGTACGTATTGTTATAAAGTAATGCCATTTGGATTGAAAAACGCAGGAGCGACATATCAACGGCTGGTCAATTGTATGTTCGCAAGTCTACTTGGAAAAATGATGGAGGTATACATCGATGATATGTTAGTAAAGACTCTGAAGGCCGAAGATCATGTTGAACACCTCAAACAAGCATTTGAAATTCTTGATGTTCATCAGATGAAGTTAAATCCTCTCAAGTGCGTTTTCGGGGTCAAAGCAGGAAAATTCTTGGGATTCATTGTTACACAAAGAGGTATTGAAGCAAATCCTGATCAAATCCAGGCGATACTTGATATTCCTTCTCCCACAAAAATACAAGACGTACAACGGCTGGCGGGAAAGATTGCAACACTAAACAGATTCATCTCCAAATCATCTGAAAGATGTCATCATCTGTTCACGGCTTTGAAGAAATCAACTAGCTTCGAATGGACAGATGAATGCGAGACGGCATTAAAGAAATTGAAAGGATATCTGACCAATCCTCCAATTCTTGCGAAGCCAAAAACCGGTGAGATACTCTATCTTTATTTAGCAGTTTCTGAATTTGCAATTAGTGCAGTACTGCTAAGAGAAGAGAATAATCGGCAGCATCCAGTATATTATGTTAGTCAAAGTTTGCTAGATGCTGAAACAAGGTATCCTTTAATGGAAAAGCTTGTTTTAGCACTTATCACTGCAGCAAGGAAGCTTCGTCCTTATTTTCAAAGTCATCCTATCACGGTGGTAACGAGCTTCCCAATCAAAACAACACTCCATAAACCAGAATTGTCCGGACGATTAACAAAGTGGGCAATTGAGTTGACCGAACATGATATCGTGTATCAACCTCGAACAGCAATAAAAGCTCATATTCTGGCAGACCTCATTGCTGAATTCAGTCCAGGAATGATGGATAATGGTCACAAAGAATTGAGTCAAAACAAAGAAGATGATGAAGCTATTTGGCAATTATTTGTTGATAGTTCGAGTAATGCATAGGGAAGTGGCTTAGGTATCATTTTAATCTCACCTCAAGGGGATCAATTCCTTCAAGCTGTACATTGCGGATTTCACGCCACAAACAATGAAGCAGAATATGAAGCTCTGATTGAGGGATTGAAATTAGCGAAAGAAGCAAAAGTTCAACGTATCCACGTAACTTCAGATTCCCAATTGATCGTGAACCAACTGAACGGAGAATATCAAGCAAAAGATAAGAGAATGAATGATTATCTGGAACTAGTACAACAGTTGCAACTTGAATTCAAAGAACTCCAAATTAATCAAATTCCAAGAGAAGAAAATCAGCAAGCGGATGCATTGGCAAACTTATGATCATCAATCTCGGTGCAAGCGACTCAAAATATCCCACTGATCTATTTAGAGTCACCTGCAATAAACAAAAATTCCATGATAGAGCAGTCATCTGCTATCACTGAAGACAATAATGATTGGAGAACACCATTCATTCAATATCTGCAGGATAATGTGTCACCACAAGATAAGAATGAGGCCAGAGCACCACAACGAAAAGCATCACGTTACACAATAGTTAATGGCATTCTTTACAAAAGATCATACCAAGGAGTTTTACTACGGTGTTTATCTCAAGAAGAAGCACAGTATGCCTTAGCAGAATTACATGAAGGTGTATGCGGAAACCATTCAGGTGGCCGAAGCTTAGCCAGTAAAATCATGCAAACTGGTTATTATTGGCCTATGCTCCGCGGCGATGCAGCAGAATATGTGGCTAAATGTGATAAATGTCAAAGATTTTCGCAAATCCCACATCAACCACCAACGGAGCTGGTCCCAATTTCATCGGCATGGCCTTTCATGAGATGGGGAATGGATATCGTCGGAAAGCTTCCTCCAGCATCGGGACAAAGAGTGTTCTTATTAATTTTAACAGATTACTTCACAAAATGGGTGGAAGCTGAAGCTTATAAACAAGTCCGGGACAAAGAAGCTAAGAGCTTCATCTGGAGAAACATTATTTGCAGATTTGGAGTTCCTTATGAAATCATTTGTGATAATGGATCTCAGTTCATAAGCCATAAACTTCAAGATTTCTGTAATACGTGGAAGATAAAGCTTTGCTTCGCATCACCAAGGCATCCACAATCGAATGGCCAAGCAGAAGCTACAAACAAAACGATAGTCAACACTTTGAAGAAGAGACTGGAAAACGCAAAGGGAGCCTAGGCAGACGAACTCCCAGGAGTTCTGTGGTCATATCGAACAACAGTGAGAACTTCAACAGGTGAAACTCCATTTTCTTTAACTTACGGAACTGAAGCAGTGCTACCAGTTGAAGTTGGCCTTCCAACAGCACGATTTGAATGGAAAAAAGACGAGGAGAATAACATCGTTCTCACCCGAAGAATTAGATATGCTTGAGGAACGACGGAATCTTTCATCTGTTAGAACAGCAGCTTACAAGCATCGGATCGCAAAATATTACAACAAAACAGTCAACTCAAGAGCTTTCGATATTGGTGACTGGGTTTTACGAAAAATTTTCCAGAATACACAACAGTTGAATTCTGAAAAATTGGGGGCCACATGGGAAGGACCTTACAGAATCATAGATATCATCGGAAATGATGCTTACAGATTACAAACCAGAGAAGGGAAGATACTTAGCAATAGCTGGAATGCGAAACATCTCAGGTTATATCTTTCCTAAAAAAAAATATATATATATTATATATAAATATGTATATAGGGATCTGGATGATGAATCACTGAAATGTATATGTTTTCTCAATCGAGTTGAATCTATACATATATATGCTCAGCATATATAAGTGCCTGACAGATCGCATTACATCACCCCCATCGTTCTATACTTGATTATTGCAGGATCTATTAGCATATTGGATAAAATGTCAAAGTTTGGACGAAGGTCAAAGAGAAGAAGATTGATGTCCTCTAATTTCCCAAAAGGTCATGTACATTTAACTCTTTATTTAAGCACAATTTTATTTGCATCATAGTTAAAATTTTAAGCAGACAGTTAAAGTCATAAATCTCAATTAATAAGAAATATAAAAGAGTTAAGATCGTATTTAAGACTAACAGGGAAGATACAAGATTACAAAAGTTAAAAATATAAGCCTAAACATCGTCTTCGGCTTCAGAGGCAGAAGTTTGCATTGCATCGATGACCTTGAATTCTTCATATTCTTTGATCATTCGATCAACTTCTTCTTCATTTAAAGTACCGGCTTTATATTGCGTCATCACCTCCCCCAAGGCTTTGATTATTTCCTTTCCAGCAGCAAGAGCACATTCTTCCTTGTAAAAATCGACATCTTCCTTTGATTCTTTCAATTTGGAGTCAACTTCCTGCAAATCCTTCAATTTGATTTCATTTTCTTCAAATTTGACTTTCAAATCTGATAGTTGCTCTTCCGTAGCTTTCTGCTGCTGTATTATGTTGGACAATTGTCTGCCCCGATCTGTGAAATCAATATGCCTTCTGTCCTTCAAAGCAATATGCCTTCTGTCCAATTCATCAAATTTATCTTCAGCTTTCTTTAAAGCTTCAGCAGCAGCATTCTTCGTTTTTTTTCCAATTGTGCTTCGGCCTCTATCCTTAGCTTTTTCTCCTGCTCTTCGGCCTCCAAAATTTTCTTAATATCGGCCTGTAGTAGTCCGCTGGAAAGACGAAGACTCTTTACTTCCTCACTTAACTTTTTGACTTCTTTATCAATGTAAAGCTGAACTGACAAAGCCTGAAAGAAGAAGATGAAGGTTACTTTTAATTTAACATAGAAATACAAATAAATTGAGTTTTGAAAATACCTGAAAAGCATGAGAAATGTTGTAAATAGAAGCATCCTCAAGATTCAATTTAGGAGGGGTGAAACCAAGGGGATAAGCCAATTTATGCAAATCAGGAAATAACTCAGCAGGCCTCGAATAAAGAGGGATGTTAGGGATCGACATTTCAAAACTCCTTGCCGAAAGATTAGAAGGAAGATCAACACGATAGTCTCAACTCTTTTTTAAGCAAAGCTCTCAGAGGTGAAACTGGATGAATAGGATCTTTTCCTTCTCTTCTCACGGTCTTCTCTCACTTCATCATCAGGAACCTGAATGATGTCATCGGCCTCCCTGTTCAATCCCGCACTTGCATCTATCAAGAAGGGGACGATAACCTAGGTTTCTTCTTCCTCACAAGTGTAGAATCATCATCTACATTGTCCTCAGGAACTTCAAGAGTCTCAATAACCTCAGCAATTGTTCCTAACTCGCTATGAAGTCCCAAGCTAGAGTCATGTTTTCTCTTCGTCCTCTTCTCCTTAGAGCTTCTCTGAACTTTCTTCTTTTCAGCAATCTCCTTAAGAGTCAAAGGAACAATTGTTTCTTGGGGCCATATGAGGTTCTGTCAAAAATCGAAAAGAAATTGTTAGAAACAAAAAACAAAAAACAAAAAACAAATCATAAATATTTTCTTAACTTACTTTCAAAAAGATATTTTGAGGAGACAAATTTCCAATCTCTCTCAGGATGAGGAATTGTCTTTAGAAATAATTGACAATTCCTTTGAGCTTCCTTAGTGATAGTTATCTTAGGAGATTTCCCTGCATAGAAAGATAAATATTCACAAAACGTTTAGATGAAAATAAAAGAGAATTTAAATAGATTATACCTTGAATTTTCCAAGAACTAGGGATAACCTCATCATCTCCCAGAAGAGTTTCATTCCTTACCAAGAAATACCTCTTCTGCCAGTTATTATCACTAGAGGTGGTTCCAGCGATCAAATTTTCCTTATCCTTCTTTGATAACATAAACCTACCTACATCCTTTTTATTTTCTTGTCAAGAATAGGCAGTAAGAAATTCGTGAAGGTCAAAAGAAAGATTTAATTTCACACTTAAAGCTTCTAAAGACAACAAAATCCGCCAAGAATTAGGCATGAGTTGACAGGGGGCAACTTCAAAAAATCTTAATACAGACTTAACTAAAGGTCCCAAAGGAAACTTTAATCCACACCTCAATGTTATAGCATATACCACAGTCCACCCTGGAAATTCATAAGAGGCTGATTCGTTAGAACTAGGAATTCGCATCTCTATCTCCTGTGGAATTTTGAACTCAACTCTAATATTGTCTAAATCCTCTTCCGTTAATACAGAAGCAAGATCCTTGTCTACTATAACCTCTTCCTCAAAAACTTTTTGAGTTTTACTTTTTGAACGGGTGGTTGGTAAAAGGCTAACTTTAGATGGACTAATCATCTTTTGACTCGACATTCCTTCAGATTCAGAGTAAGATGAAACCCTAAGACTGGTGGTTTTCTCCCCTAGACCTCTTTCAGACATATCGTTGTCATGAAACTCATCTCGAGTATCCATAATATCCTGATTCTCACTCGGAATAATTTGGGGACCGAAATTAGATTCGTCCCTCTCGTTTTCTCTCTCAAACCTATCAATAAATTCTTCGGAAGAACCAAACCAAGCCATGATCGAAAACTCAAAAAAGAAGAAGTCAAGAAACGTACGAAAGTCGAGTCGTGTTCTGGAAGTTTTAAGATAGTGGGTGGTTACAGTAAACCCATTAAAAAACCACCAAGGACTAAACAGTAAATTCAAAATTCAAAAGTTAAAACTCCTCGGAAATCGTTTACTACGAACTAATCAGAGCCGTTCGATCAAAAGTAACTTCTCGATAAATGGCGAAAACGGCGGCGTTACATTATTACATCTCCTTAAAAAAAACTAGTTAGAATCGAAACACGATTCAACTTCTAAAATTGCGCTCTTTTCCCTATAAATATACTGGAGAAAAACCAAAGAAATACCACTTCCAAAAAAAAACCTCTACAGTCATGAGTTCTTCCAAAAATCCTATCGAGCCTGAATATCGAAAAATAATGTCCAAACCGCCAACAAGTCAGATGAAGGATCATCTGAAATGGCAGAAAAACTTCAACAATTGAAGCTCTATCCCGACAGGTATGATCCATATCAACACGTCTCCGATCTATAAGATTTGGTGATACGTTTAGATAAAGATCTCCATGAAGCAGAGAGAAGGATAATGGGAGCTTACCCGAGCCTACAAATTGGCTGGACAGTCACTTTATCGGCTTCGAGACATGTTAGAAAATGCTGCTATGGAGGATGATCCTCAAAAGCTGCGACAAGCCTTACAAAACATCAATCTTTTTATGAAGAATAATCTAGTTAGAATGCATCATGCCTTATGGCCAAGACCTTAAAGGCTTGAACAATTTTAACTATTTATAAATATTATTCCATGTTTATTTAACCTCTATCAAAGATAGCATTCTTAAACGAACTAAGAATTTCCTCGCTAGGTTCCAAATATATTCAATTTCTGTCATAGATGAAACTTTTAGGTGAAACAAAAATCTCACCATTAAAAGATGAAGCTTTATTAGAGGAAGACGAAGCTCTATTAGAAAAAGACGAAGCTTCCCAAAATTCCAAAAATAATTCAACTCCAATAATTTAATATCAATTCTGATCAGTTAATCCTCGAGCAAACCAAAAGACATTCCAACTCCTCGAAAAAAGACGTGGATTAATGTTACAACCGTCCATCTCCCCATTATCTATCACAACTTCCAAGGAAAAAGTAACTTCCTTCATATTTCATTTGTATAAATATGCAAAATTAAAATTAGCAGAAACCAATATTTTCCTCATGAAATCTTCAAGGATGGATACTCCTAACTCTCCACCTACAAAAAGATCTAGAACCGATAAAGGTTCTACTTCTAAAGAAGATGAAGATGGAAATGATCCCAGATTCAACCTCTCCCCTATAAGGGAAGATGTATACGAGGACGATCACCAGAAAACCATCGAATCTCTACAAAAGGCTCTGATGGAAACCAAAAGGAGACTTAAGAAAGCAATTGACAAAGTTCAAGACTACATAAGACAAACTCATGGTCTCAAAATATGTCATACAAGGCGTTCGATATATGTCGTGGGGTCGACAAGCAAGTAGTCATGATCCAGATAAATACACGAAGCAATCACTGAGATCACAGTACAACTTGGATATATTGTAGATGGAATAGACAGTGTTCTTTACACCCTAGATTAAAATTCTTGTCCATTTTCCTTTTTCCAATTTTATTTCAAGAAGATTTCTACGAAATTCCATTTCATTTACAACGAATATAAAAGGCAGGATATTTGAATTGTTTATTTCGAAATACGAAGAGACACCATGATTCTCTAAAAACGGTGTAACCGTTTTAGCTTCCCCACGTTCTTCAGGAATAACTGCTTCTTTGAACGTGAGTCTTTCGTCTTTAAATACACGACAAGAAGGAGGGAGAAGACATTCCTTCTTCTTCCAAAAAATTCCTCAACACCTAGCAAAATGAGTTCTTCTGATTCCACTCCTATAAAAAGAGCATTAGACGAGAAAGAGAATCTCATTCCTTCCAAACGGGCAAGAAACGAAGACCCTTCATCTTAAAAAAATGGCAGAGACCAAAGGAGAAGGATCTACATCTCGAAATAACGACGAACCAGACGATTCAGTCGTTGAAATATTTGTAATATCTGAAGAATTGTACGAGGAAAACCCTCAAAACTCCATCGAATGCTTAAAAGGACTTCTTGAGGAAGCCGAAAGAAATCTGCAAACGAGTACGAACGAAACTAGTCTTATACGGATGTGCTTCGAGCGGCCAGAGATGCGCTGAACAGAGTTCGTGATAACGCTTGGGGTCATTCTCGAAATCAGAACGTTTATCGATTACAAGAATCTCTTTTAGATCTTGCAGCCCATGTTGGGAATGCAATGAATATCATAAATGATGTTATTCGCACCTGGGCTCGTTAAGAGTTATAATATTGCATATTTATTCCCATGTATGAAAGTATTTACGTTTAATCTTGACAAAGATATTTTCATTGTTAATCTCATTGCTCTGAAATTGCAATTGCAGAAATACTTCAACAGTCAAAAAATGCAAAAACTGCAAACAGAGATGATGAGACGAAGAGCTCTGAAGAAGGTGCAACCCCAAGCAAAATATTTTTAAGTTTAAATCAAACTTAAAAATAGGGGGCAAAGTGTAGGGGTCAAAGTCAACCTCAACAAATTATATGGGTCATGTTCAACCCAAACAACATAAAAGCCCAACAGAGGCTAGGGCCCGAAGCCCAACAACATAAAAGCCCCAACAGAGGCTAGGGCCCCGAAGCCCAACAATGTAAAGCAGACCAGAACTCACAGTCCAAAAAGGACTTGGTATTATCAAGGCAATACGAAGCCGATGCAAATAAGGCCGAACCAATAACTAAGGGACGAAGCCGAAGATAAAGCAGTTCCTCGTTAAATGGTAACAGCCGAAGCTGCTGCAAACTACTACAAAACTCCTCCAAACTGCCGTAAACTCCTCCAAACTGCTATGAACTTCTCTAACTGCCACAACTACTGGTAACTGCTTAAGAAAAGCATAAAAGGAGTTCATTAGGAGGGTGGAAGAGGAGGATGGGGGATTCGGATTTCTTACTCGCACTGTATTCACAAGTGATAAATAAAATACCATATCATTCTGCACCGTGGATCTAGGCTCAAAGCCGAACCACGTAAAATCTCTCTGTTTTGTCTTACATTTGCCCACTCATTCTCCACAATTCGATTGTTGATAATTTACATCAACAGGCGCCTAATATTAAGATGATAATTCTTGCCTTAGTACCGAGGAAAACCATCATCTCATCACCGAGATGAGCATTACCTCATTGCCGAGGTATCTCATATCCTAACATATTAACAAATCATTGGAATAACTATTCCATTACAACAAAGAGAACAAGCATGATACGTCTCATAAATCATATAGGAAACAGGAGTCCAACTCCTTTTCGAAGGTACTTTTCACAAGGTAAACATTCATTCACAATTTTGCATACTTTCGTGCTAAGAGCTTTACTTCCTCAAAGTTCTTAATATTTGGCTATTTGCTTTCTTGCTTTCCAACTTAAGTATCGGAGGGTCTTTCCTAGAAATGTACTTTTTCACAAGGTAAACATTCGTTCACAACTTTGCATACTTTCGTGCAAAGAGTTGTGCTTCCTCAATGTTCTTCGTAAATGCTTTCTTGCTTTCTGACTTAAGCATCAGAGAGTTTTTCCCAAGGAAAACACCTTGGGTTTGATCTAATAGCTTACATTTGTTCATCTTCTCGACCACCCAGTCAGCCTACTCCGCTTGGTTTGATCTATCGGAGACGTCCGATAACTCAAGACAAATTTGCTCGTCATCAGATTAGCGTCGCCTATTGGAAAGAAAAACATGTTTTCACAATAATCATGGTTCAAAACCATGTCTACACAAGGAGAAAGGGCTGACAACCACTAGGGAGACCATCAAGATCCACCACCTCCGCCCAATTTGCCAACTGAAAATCTAGTCATCATCGGACAGTCAGGCGCTACGCCAGTTGTGGTTACTACTGACCAGCTCTCCATCGCTCTCCAACAGATGCAGCAACAGCTTCAACAACATATTCAAACCCAGATGCAAGCCATCACCCAAAAATTGGATGCACTACATCCGCCTCCTCTGACGGGCACAACTATGCCTAGGGTTAGCAAAATTCAGGTACTAGAGAGAATGATATGTGAAACTGAGATAAAAGCCCAGTGGAGAGTAGTCGCAAACTTAATACCACCGCTATGGATGACGAATGCCGAAGAATTAAAGACATGACACTGATGAATGTCGAACTCTCAAAGATGAAATTGAAAGTGTGATAAGAATAAGACACCTGAAAAGTTACACTCAAACAGGAGATGATAAAAGAAAAATAAAAGATGATCGAGATGATCAAAGATGAAAAAGAAGAGATGACTCTCCTCATCGACAAAATCAAGGTACTGTTGGCATAATTGGAGTAATAATTGGCGGGTTGGCAGCAGGAGGAGAAAGTGCCTCTAAGCAAAGGTTGTATGCTAGGACTCTTAACAGCTTCGACACCAAAGGTAAAATACCAAGATGAGAAGAAGAATCAATTGTCTTCTCCGAGAATGACGCTGATGATGTTAGCATCCATATGCTGATGCCTTCATAATAGAGGCAGTCATTGCCAAACTATATAGTGAAGAAGATCTTGATCGATAATAGAAGTGCCGCGAAAATTTTGTTCTATCATGCTTTTAAGGCAATGAACATCCAAAAGAGCATCTAAAGCCTTTCTCCTCACCACTTTACGGATTTGTAGAAGATCGAGTTATGCCCATTGGAATAGTTACATTGGGGACATATCCTAAATCTAGGTTATTCTCATGCGATTTCTTAGTAGTTGACATCTAGACTCCCTATAATGCACTTATTAGGAGACCCTTGCTCAACTGAGCAAGGGCTGTAGTTTCTACTATTATCTGAAGATGAAGTTTCCTACTGACCAAGGGATAGGAGAAATAAAGGGAGATCAGAAACTTGCAAGGCAGGTATATCTAAATGAATTAAAAGACAGAAAGAAGTCGGTCTCAGACTTACTGACCAATCTTAATTTTTGACTAGGTACTCGGACGCCTCATATAGGTGTCCGAACACCTTCTTGATACAGCTGTAAAAAAACTCAAAACGCGCTCCAACCTGTCTGAATTAGGTTCGATTCCTACAAAACCAATGGAAAACACTTGTAAGTGAATAATTAAACTAAAAAACACATAATAACATTAACTAAACACTAAAACACCCTAATTAAAGCATATTGGAACCTCAATTCAGAGGTCCAATCACACTCCATAAAGGAATAGTTGCATGAACTGGAACTAGATTGTTCACGATAGAGTGGCCATTGTTACTACTGAGATTTGATTCCGATTGGCTGACTTTCAACATGATATCTAGCTCCTTTAGAAATTCTTGTGAAAGTTGAAGTGAAGCTAGTTGCTGCATGGACTAGGCAGATTGCTGTGGATCTAGAGCTGAATGCACAACTTGCTGTGAGTCTTGTGTTAATTGAAGGGCTTGCTGGAATTCATGAGAATTATGGACAAGCCATTTCAGGACATTCCTGATATAGAGCAACAGAATGCACAACTTGCTATGAGCTTTCCGGATAAGTCACCAACTAATACGGAGGAGAAACACACTCGTTATACATGTAAGGAGGGCTTCTCAGGTACAGGATGATCCATGTAACACCATTCACACCGATTAATGTGGGGGCTACACTAACACCAAATGAATAGTGTCATATGGATCACTCACCTGAGAATTTTCATACATGTAATTGTACAATTGTCTCTTAATTTTATCTTATATTAAGTAACTTTGTACTTAATGGAATATCAATTGTTAAGTTAGGAGTTTATTGGTGCTTATTGGTCACATTGCATGCTTGATTTTTCTAGTAATCATCTCTTTAATGATATTATTTTTGGCGATTATTATTTATCCATTAATGAGTTAGATAAGGAGTATTGAAGAAATAGTAGAACAGAAAACTCCAATTAAGAAGCAGAATTTGGCGAACCTAAATTCACACAGAAATTTCCTCGATCGTATCTTCTCCGTTTGCCTCCTTTGCGGTGACCCCTTTCTTCACCCTTTCTTCAGGGGTCGCCTTTCGCTCAAACAATTCAATCCGAAACGCACACATTTCAATCTCTTCACTCTCCACTGATTATTCAAAACCCACAAACACAAACACAAATCAATCAGTCAATCAGTCAATCAATCAATCTCAACCATGTCGGAGATGGCCAATATCGATCCGGAAGGAATGGACGGAGTACGGATGACCTGGAACGTGTGGCCGAGGACCAAGGTTGAAGCAAGCAAGTGCGTGATCCCTTTGGCGGCAACTATCGCTCCGATCCGGCCGCACCCGGACATACCTACCCTCCCCTACGCCCCTCTCCGATGCAAGACATGCGCTGCAGCCCTCAACTCCTTCGCCCGTGTCGACTTCACTGCGAAGATCTGGATCTGCCCCTTTTGCTTCCAGCGTAACCACTTCCCTCAACAATACTCCATGATCTCCGAGACGAATCTCCCCGGCGAACTCTACCCTCAGTACACCACCGTTCAGTACACCCTCCCTCACCCATCTCAACAGCATTATCAACATCAGCAGCAACAACAGCCACCCCCATCGGACTCGTCTCCGGTGTTTGTTTTCGTCCTGGACACCTGTATGATCGAGGAGGAGCTAGACTTTGTCAAGTCCGCGCTTAAGCGGGCAATCGGGATGCTGCCAGATAATGCCCTGGTGGGTTTGGTCTCGTTTGGTACCCAGGCTCAGGTTCACGAATTGGGATTCTCAGAGTTGTCCAAGGTTTATGTCTTTAGGGGTGATAAGGAGATCTCTAAGGAGCAGGTTTTGGAGCAGCTAGGGCTCAGCGGGGGAGTAGCTGGTCGGCGAACAGCAGCCGTCCCTGTTGGGTATCAGAAAGGAGGGATTCAAAACGTTTTTCCAAATGGCGGCATTGCACGTTTCCTTTTGCCTGCATCTGAGTGCGAATACACCATCAATACGGTGTGTTTGGCTGCCACTGTTTTAAAGCATTGTGTGTGTTTTTGAATCTATATTTTAACAGAATCTTTGAAATTTTGCATGGGATGTTTCAGCTTTTGGATGAGTTGCAAACAGATCAATGGCCTGTTCCTCCTGGTAACAGGGCCTCAAGGTGCACAGGAGTTGCATTGAGTGTTGCAGCGGGATTGCTTGGAGCTTGTTTACCAGGGACAGGGGCTCGAATAGTAGCTTTGGTAGGAGGTCCATGCACAGAAGGTCCAGGCACGGTAAAGCCTTTCCATTCTTATTTTTTTTATTTTAATGTTTTGGGCCTTGTCCAGCCGCTGTATGTAACTAAAGCTTGATTTTGCTTAAGCGGTCACAGCTGCCTTTGCTTATTTTATGGTACTAGTTGGATGGTAATATCAAAGTAAAGGTTGGAGCTTTTGCTCCAAATAACTTGAAAGATTTTAACACCAGTGAACCTCCTTGCAACTCCCATAGAGACTTATTACTCGATTGGAAGTTGGAACTGTCATCAAATGATGGTTCTTACATATCTTTCATCTGTCTTATCCTGAAGTTTTGTCGTTTAAAATTATGCTTTCTGTTTTACTACAACCTCATTTCAGTTCTACTACTTAAACTTATTCTGTGTAAAACTTTCCTTTATTTTAGTTGTACGACTGAGATTTTTGTTTACTGTTTCTTTTTTTCTATGTAAAAGAGATTTCATTAAGAGGAACCGAGAAGGTGCTACTCAATCAAAGATAAGAACAGTTCTTAGGAACAATTTTGCATACATGCTGAGCTTTTCAGCCAAATAGCACCCATTTTGTTTCCCTCCCCTGTCGAAGTACAGCTTGGTGCTCATAAAAAGTTGATATTATCCTTAAATGGTGATACCTGAAGTTCCATTTAGAAGAGAACTAGAGAAGGGAAGTATCCTCTTTTCTCCAACTCTTTTTATTTTCAGCGGGCTTGATACTTTCTTTCTTTCTTTCTTTCTTCTAGGATGGTTGTGCAGTGAAAGAGTGCAATGAGGAATTGTAAGTGAAGGGATGATGGTCATAATTTTGATTTAGCTAGCAACCGAGAGCATGTTTTCCATTTAACCAACTTTCTCACTGCCATGTTTGGCAGACTTATCCATTCTACCTGTCATTTCTCCTGTATAGGAATGATTTCCATTGGTATTTCTCATTCCACTATAGGTGGTGGGTTGGATAACTTAGTTAAGATAAAAGGACAGGACCACCCATGTTTCTGATAAACTAGTACATATATGATAATTTATTGATTTATTCCTGGACTTTATATCGTTTCATTTTAAATGTGACATTAATGTCGTGATATGGGAGGGCAGTATTAGCAGTCTTCACTCTTAGGGCTTAGTGAGGGTTTAATTTGTTGTGGTGACAACAAAGAAGGTTTAGGAATTTAGAGTTTCTTTGGGGTAAAGGTTGGGCAAAGTTTGATGATGGAATAAGTTGAGGAAATTGAAGATCGCAAGCAGTGTTCTTTGGGTGTGGACACCGCAATCTCCTCCTTCTCCTCATCGAGCCTTTATTCCAAAAAGTTTGGGGTTGGCTACATAATTCGTTGAGCAAATTAGCTCGAATCCTCAACATGGGTTGTTAACTTGGTATTTTTTGATATCTAAAAATTATGCTTTCTAATTCCTTAGATTCCGTGTCCGTCCATATCTATTTCACCAAATTGATCAATATTCCCGTTAACACTTAGTTGTTGGGTTTGAGATTTTTGGCTGGTGGTGCTATATTTAGGTTGTGGAAAGGCTTGGGCTCTTGAACACAAGAAAGTTAGGACTTGAAATAACATAAATCAAGTGTGTAATTATTGAAAACCTAGGGGGGAAAGAGAAGAAGAAACAGACACCAGATGTCACACCTCTGATTATTGCCATTACACCACAGAGTGGATTGCATCACCCTGGCAAATCAACTTCGCTGCAAACTCTCATCTGCTCTCGATACTATTTTTTTTTCTATTCATTTTAGTTAGCATGGGCTGTCTTTGATTAGGACTTTTATGTGATAAAGTCACATGTTAGAAGGTCATATCAACACTTATTATTAACAATTGGAGAACCTGGAAATTCCGGTAAATCTTCTACATATAAAAATTGAGAAAGCTCAATTAAAATAGTTCTAGCAATTTCTAACTTAATTTAATGTGACAATAAGACTTAACACTGGGTAAACAGAGACTTATGAATTCCCAATTAATCTCCGATCCTTAGTCCCTTTGATCGTTGAACTATGTTTCTTCCTGGTTTCCATTAACAAATTCATGTAAAAATTCTGTCTGCCTCTTTGGTTTACATACATTCATATTTCATACATAGATATATATATAAAATTAACCTTTGCTTAATGCTGCAGATTATTTCAAAAGATTTGTCAGACCCAGTGCGTTCCCATAAAGATCTCGATAAGGATGCAGCACCATATTTTAAGAAAGCAGTCAAATTCTATGACAATCTCGCAAAGCAGCTGGTCAACCAGGGTCATGTCCTAGACCTTTTTGCGTCTGCACTTGATCAGGTGTGCATCAATGAGCCTTTTCTGTTACATATCATACTTATTTTTCTCTTCTTAGGGAGAGAGAAAAGAAGAGGGGGAGAAAGGAAGGGGGGCGGGTGGTGGGGTTATGGCATCATTATATATAATATTGTTGAATGGTAATTTGTGCGATATTTCTAAATAACAAAACAAGAGTGCATAACTGTGATATCATGTGCATAACTGTGATATCGTGAATGGGGGCAAGAATTGGGTATTCCAGGAGGGGGCTGATATATGTTCAGCTACAGTGGGATATTGTATGTGTGAGAATTTTCTAGCCTTACGTCCATCCATAGTTATTTGAAATATCTTGGGAAATGTGATTTTTCTATAGGTTCTGTCCTTTTGTTTTTGTGAATAGAATTTTCGTGTCTTTCTAATAGTCTCCTTTAGGCTTTTATTGTATTTTTATATATTGTTGGTTGATTTTGATGATGGCCAAGCTAAATAATTTATTAGTATCTTGGGAGAAAAAGGGTTGCACTCAGCACATACTTGTTCTGTAGTTACCTACTTACCTTTAATGATTATTTTGTAGTGGATTTGAAGATTGTACTTTTGTTATTCATTGACCCAGGATTTGTGAATATTTAGGTTGGAGTTGCAGAAATGAAAGTTGCCGTTGAAAGAACTGGTGGTCTTGTGGTTCTGGCGGAAAGTTTTGGACATTCTGTATTTAAAGATTCTTTCAAGCGCGTTTTTGAAGATGGTGAACAGTCTCTTGGCCTTTGTTTCAAGTGAGTTCATCATATATCATTACACTTCCACTTTATAGGTTATACTCAGTCTCTGTCTCTGTCTCTCTCTTAATTCTGTCCTCTCCTTTCTAATCTATGGAAAGAACCCTATGGTGGTTGCTTCTTTGCTCTGAATGGTTTATTAGAAACCCACCCTGTTCTGTTGCTGATGTGTCTACCCTCTACATCCTTACTCGGAAAATCCATTGTTTTCCTTGTCATACTATAACAGCTATTATTGTGAACTTTTCTGGTTTATGTTGGATGTTACACAGAGTTTACACAAACATTTAGGTATAAAAGTTCTGCAGCTGCTGATTTAGATCTTCTGGTGGCTGCCTGTTGTCATTTCTTATATTGCTGTTTGACTCAGTCCAAAGTAGATTGTAGACGTACACGTAGGCATGGTAGGTTCTAACCTGGATGGAGTTGTCTGCATAGAATGTTCTTAGTTTCAAGTCTCCCTAAAGTATCTCTTTTGTCATTTTTTATTTTTAAACGTCATCTTCTCTCCCCCCCCCCCCGGCGGCCCCTCTCTCTCTCTGTGCCAATTAATGTTCAATGGTCATTAAGCAGTAAAAGGGTTTATTAATGGAAAGGGTGGCAAGGGGGAGCTACCAAAATGCAATCATCTTCAAGATAGAAGATCAATTATTTTGAAAAATATGTGGTTGTCTCTGAAACACTACCCACATATTAATTGGTAGTTACAAACACTTACTAGCATATATCTCAAATCAAACATCCATGAAAAGCTCTTTTGTTTCACTCCCTCCGAACAAACCAAATATGGCCAAAGGAAGAAGGCACTATGTTCTCCGCTCGTTTTCACACATCATTTTGGTGATCAAGGTTTGGAAAAAGGTGTTGAAGCAAAAGAAATGGTTGTAACTCAAGCCTCTTTGCTAATAAAACATTGGAAGCTGAGAGATGTCATCGAAAACAATACTGATAAACTTGCTGAAAAGACCAAACTCCCACTTCATTGTTCCCCCATTGAAAGAATTCCAACTAATTAATGCATCTGAAAAGATGAAATTATATAACAACCAAAGAATTTTTCATTTCTATCCTTGCATTCATGTTTCTAGCCAATCAAGCAATACCGGGAACAATTTTTGAACTACAATTTTTAGGTATCAGGTAGCCAATTACTTGATTTCTGTTGATGCTAAAATGAGCAAAGATTGTATTAGCATCGATTATCATTTTGATTATCATCGTCTGTTCAAGTATTTGACTTATTGTCAGAAATTATCTAAAAATAATGGTTCATCATGCGAGGTTTATTTCTAGTGACTTTTCAAGCCTGATGGGAAGCATTCAGGGGATAGGCATCTTTAGCCAAAAATGGGCACTTGGTATGAGCTATATGGAACTGTAGGGGATTTTAATAGCTGAAGCGCTTTCTTTTTCTCTGCCGACACGTAGAGAAATATGAATACAAGTGTTGGCGTTTGTGTTATACGTTTTTTGCATGTGTTGATTTGCATAATTCATTTTTATTTTCTTTGTTTCCAAAAAAAGAGAAGAAATTATCTCCTTCAGATTTGACTCTTGGGAATCCTATGTATGGGCCCTCAATGCCCTGTCTGCTTCTTTTAACACGATATTTGAATATAGCTAGTGCAAAGGACTTGAATTTTTATACATTGATGAAATGGCATGATTTTGACATTTTGTGGTGGCCGTGTTTACTTTTTTCAACGAGTCTACCGTTGAATTTGAATTTGATAGCTAATAAGTTACACTAATTGTTTTGACAGTTAACTGTTGAGTTTTACATTGCTCAACTTTGAATTTGTCTTTCTGGTTTTTGGTTTAATTTCTATGTATGATGTTGCAGGCACATAGATTTACTCTGCATTTGTCGTTTATGTCATTTTTCCCACGAATGGACTGTTTTCTGTTATTTGATGTGTCAAACTCATTATTTTTTTTCAGTGGCACACTTGAGATCAACTGCTCAAAGGACATCAAAATTCAGGGGATTATTGGATCCTGTACTTCTTTAGAGAAGGTTGAACTTTCGACTGTTTATGGAAGTCGTTTTCCAGTAAAATATATTAAATTTGGAGATTGATAGGGGTTCTCTCTCTTTTTTTTTTGGTTTAACATTTTGTTTGGGTCTTTTTTTAATTTATTTTTTTTGAATAGAAAAATTTATTCAAACACCCAAGGGGTGCAACCCACAACTACAACAAGGACGAGTAGTTAATAAGATCAAAAACATTTCTAGGGAAAGACAGACTCCAGAATTTTAGACAAGCAAACCAATTTACAATAAACAAGTCTAGGGAGGATTCCTTATTTTCGAAGATTCTGTTGTTCCTTTCTTTCCAAATCAGCCACATAACTGACATAGGAATGAGTTGAAAGAAATTCTTTTGGTGCTTGTCTTTTCCAATAGAAGCCCACGCAAGTAGCTCTTTTTCTACAGTATTGTGAGAGACCCACCATAGCCCCAACATCTTCCAAACATTTTCCCAGACCTTTCTGGACCAGTGGCATCGCAGGAACAGGTGATTAATAGACTCCGAATCTGCTTTACACAAATAGCATCTATTCACAAGAGAGAAGCCCCTCCTTTGCAGTTTGTCTTGAGTTAAGATTCTCTGCCAAACAACCTCCCAGCTAAAGAAGATAACTCTAGGAGGAGCCTTAGACTTCCATAACCAGAGCCATGGGAAACGATTGTTACCAAGGTGCATGTGGTCCTTTAGAAGCTCTTTATAAAAGGAACTCACCGTGAACAACTTACTGTTTTCCAACTTCCAGCAGATTTTGTCTTCTTTGGTGGGATAGGTTTTTGCACCATAAACCAACTGCCAGAACCTAGTAAACATTTCCACTTCCCAATCTTGGGCCTCACGAGTAAAGGTGATGTTCCAAGAAGTATCTCTATCATGAGTTTGAAGCAACTGTAAGATGGAGGCCCCCTTTTGTGTAGCTAGACAGTGAAGATTCGGGAACAAATCCTTTAGAGAAGTGTCTCCAATCCAGACGTCATTCCAGAAGCTTATAGAGTTTCCTTTACCAGCTTGATAATAAGTCAAAGCAAGCCAGACCTCCCAACCCTTTCTAATGAATTTCCACAAGCTGCATCCATGAGGGTCTCTATTCTGCTTAGTACACCAACCACTATGCTCAGTGCTATACTTACAAGCGATGATTCTCCTCCATAATTGATTCCTACTGGTGGCAAATCTCCATAACCATTTGCCTAGTAAGGCTTTGTTAAAAGTCAACAGGCATTTTATCCCAAGTCCTCCGACTTCTCTAGGGAGCTTGACACAGTTCCAATTCACCAAATGCATCTTCTTGCTCTCCAAGGAATCACCCCACAAAAATCTGCACATGATCTTCTCGATTCTACCAGCAATTGAGGAAGGAATGGGCAGGATAGACATCATATAAACTGGGAGGTTAGAGAGGGTACTCTTAATCAGCATTAACCTTCCAGCTTTTGATAAGCAATTTCTTCTCCATCCTGACAGCTTCTTGTCAAAACTAGCAATCAAAGGGCTCCAAATATTATGATCTTTATGTTTAGCACCAAGCGGGAGCCCGAGATAATTTGTGGGCAAGTTGCAAATGCTGCATCCGAGAGCCTCAGCTAAAACTTCAACCTCTCCAGTACTTCCCAAAGGAATGATATGACTTTTGCTTAATTTATTAAAAGCAGTTTCTAATTGCTCCTGGCTTTGCAGAAAGGACCTAGTGTTGCTGATACAATCCTAGGGGAAGGAAATACTACGGCTTGGAAAATGTGCGGCCTCGACAAAAGCACTTGCTTGACTGTTTTGTTTGACCTTTCATCAAGTGAGCGGTCAAATACCCCAGGAACAGCAAATTTACAGTTATACATACAGTTCCTTACAAGGTACTTGGGGATCTTATTGGTGACTATTTGTTTTCTAAATCAGTGGATATGATCTTGTCTTGCTAAGTTTGGTGGGTATTTATTTTTTTTTCCAGCTATCAAAGCCCTGACGGTCAGATGATGCTTCGAGTTACAACTGTTACTAGAAGTTGGATAGATAGTGCCGTAAGCTCAGAGGTTGGTTCAGTCCCTCCATTTGTTTAAGCAAACTAAGGATGTGATTCATTGAAATGGCACCATGGAGGTGCCGTTGATAGGAAAGCAGAGTATCTCCATGATATTAACGTGTCCTTTGTTTAAATGTTGACCCTAAGATTATTGTGTTCCGGTTCCTTCTAAGATTATTGTGTTCCGGTGCTTTCCATCCTGATCTACGAAATTCTGTGTGTGGGGCATTGTGTAGTAGGTACATATTATTTCCACCTCCTTGCACAGGGGCACTTATTACAGCCTAAGAACCACCATTTTTTAAATTCTAATGTATTGGAAAATCTAATTTGTCTACTGATTTTCATAAAGTTGTGAATTGTGTGACCTTCCTGGTTGATTAGTCATAAAGTTGTGAATTGTGTTAACTTCCTGGTTGATTAGGCTTTTATTACTCCTAGGTAGTCAGTCATAGCCAGGTCCTTCAAAGCTTTGGGTGTGCAATTTTATTTTCCATATTGGATACTTTTCACTAACTATTTATTGGCAATCTTTGAGTTCCCCTTCTTGTGGCCATAGTAGCTTTTTTTTTCCTTCTTACATCAGTTCTGCTATATTATTTGTTGTCATTTTTGTTTCTGAGAATATTTTTGTTCATGCATCATTGAGGAAAGGCTTAATGCTAACACTTGATATTACTTTTGCAGGAATTGGTTCAGGGTTTTGATCAGGAAACAGCCGCTGTGGTTATGGCTAGAATAGCATCCTTTAAAATGGAGATAGAGGTACTCTTTGAATTTTGTCCTTCGGATATTTATATGAATCCGAATATGTGCTCCGTTGTTGCATCATCTTCTGTTCCTAGATAAGTGCTTATTAAAAGTTGAGGAATATTAACCCATTTTACAAAATATTTACTCATGTTAAATTTGAACAGGAGAAGATATTTAACCCATGATTGGTATTTGTTCTGCAATCTCTGCACCAAATACAAATGAAATTTATATTGCATCAAATTCCTTTTATAAACTTATGCGAAACTACAACATTTTTTTAAGTATGTCATTTTCTAGATTCCTTGGTTCTTTTCCATTCTATATAGGTATCTTATGTGTTTGTGACCTAATTTTGGGCAATAACTAAGTCACTCCTGTTATCTGGTTTATTGTGAACAGGAAGGCTTTGATGCCACTCGATGGCTGGATCGGAACCTAATTCGTCTCTGTTCGAAATTTGGCGACTATCGGAAAGATGATCCATCATCCTTTACATTAAACCCTTGTTTTTCATTGTTTCCTCAGTTTATGTTCAATCTTCGGCGGTCGCAATTTGTACAGGTGACTAATCTTCCGCAGTTTATGTTTATCTCAAGTTGTCCATACACCACGTATGTATGGATGCTTAATCTTTTCTTCTTTTTTCCCCTGAATGGTGTTTGACCAGGTTTTTAACAATAGTCCAGATGAGACAGCCTACTTCCGCATGTTGTTAAATCGGGAAAATATTACGAATGCTGCTGTCATGATACAGCCATCATTGATATCCTATTCATTCAGTTCACTTCCCCAACCGGCATTGTTGGATGTTGCTTCTATTGCAGCTGACCGTATTCTCTTATTAGATTCATATTTCAGTGTTGTCATTTTCCATGGTATGACTATAGCACAGTGGCGTAACATGGGTTATCAGAACCAACCTGAGCACCAGGTATGCACTCATTATCCCATTGCTACATTTCTTGATTGGATATGGAACGATGTAAAGCCATTTTCCCAGATTCACAGGTTGCATTTTGCATACAGCTCTCAGCTACTATAGGATTTACCTATCTATGCTCTCTATGCCACAAATCTCAAATGGGATTTAGTTATATGCCCTCATGGGCACACACATTGTTTCTTTGGTTGCTGCCCCAAACATCTTCGAAGCATCTCTTTTGATCTATATATTATGCGTATTAGTTGTCATGATCAGTTTTTGTTCTGATTTAGGAACCCGTAAGATTCTTTTTTCAGCTCTAGAAATGAAATTTTGTCAAAGAATCTTGGAGTTTCCTTTTAATGGACCATAAATTGATATGCCTTTTCAGGGAAAATGTTAAGTGCAGACCGTAGCACCTAAATCTTGCATATCAAAATTATGCTAAATGCTGATGAACTTCCAGTATAATGTTGAATTCATCCCCCCTCGTATTGGCATATTTGGCTCGAGTATTTTCCTTGTCCTAAAATATCTCTGTTTCTAGTTGTTCAACTCATTTGTAATGGCGCATGATGAAATTTAGGTGTGGTGAATGTCGCTAATTTATTTTATGGGGTTAATTATACTTTATAGCACCGAAAGATAAGGGTTGTTACACTTTAGTCACTCAAAGAAATTTTGTTACAATGTCATCACCCATTGTTTCAAAATGAGACAATTTAGTCACCCGAGCAGATTTTATACAGTTCCGGTTAGGAGTCCGCTGATGTGGCATTAAGTCAACAAATTTTGGTCAAAAAATTCTTTTGTGGTTGCTTATGTGGCTTCCACATCAACAAAATCCTTGTGTCAATATATAATATTTTTTAAAAACTGATGTGGAAATAAATAATATTTTTCTTCCTAAAAAAATTTGATGAGCCCCGATCGGCTAATCCCCTCCGTCAACCATTGAATTCAT
The DNA here is from genome assembly GCF_013401445.1 of Tripterygium wilfordii. Taxonomy (NCBI): domain Eukaryota; kingdom Viridiplantae; phylum Streptophyta; class Magnoliopsida; order Celastrales; family Celastraceae; genus Tripterygium; species Tripterygium wilfordii. The sequence goes on from NW_024056382.1 coordinate 63,516, forward strand.
CCCCAATTTCATCCCTGCTTAGATATATGACCATTAGTTTTCCTCGTCTCTCCCGTTGAGCTTGGAGCCCATCTCTCCCTTAAGAACCCGCAGTTCGTCTCTCCCTAAAGGACTCCCTGTCCGTGCTGCCGCCTATTTCGTAATCGCAAGTGCGGCAGTATGGCATTCCTTGGAGTGCTTTCGAAGGTGGCGAGATCAAGACGTTGTGGATCTGTGACTTGCCACCGCCTATTTTGCAATTGCAAGAGACATTTAGAGCTGTAGGTTTGTCTACTGGTTTTACCCAATTCATGGAGGATTGGTTCTGGTGAGTCGTCAAACATGTGATCATCTTCTCTAGAAGAATGCTTCGTTAGGGAGGTGAATCGAAGGTTTTGGTATGTGGGTATGGAGGAGAGAGGGACAGTTGTCATGGGTTTCTTCCATCATAGATGGATCTTGCTGAGTTTGCAACTCTAAGCGCCTCAATTGAACAATCGTGAAATTAAAACCCTTAATTAGCTTCCTTCTCCAGATCCAAAATTAGCTTCCTTCTCCCTTTATCTTTTGTATAATGGGCGTGATTTTGTATAGGAAGTAGGAACCATTGATAAAACAGTTGAATTTCCTGCCTTTTGTCTTCAAGTTTTCACGCTTTGGTAATGGAGGAGAAGATGCGGGAACCCAATCTCTCTCTCTTTCTTGTTTTTATTTTATTGTAAATTTTTTAAAGTTAAGTAATTGTATTTCAAAAACTATTTTATATTGCCACAAGCATTTTTTGCCACATGTAGTTGACTTAATGTCACATAAGTAGATTTTGACCAATAATTATTGATTATATGCCACTTCAGCGGGATGCTTGACCCTGTGCTAAATCTGCCCGAGCGATTAAATTGTCTTATTTTGAAACATTGGGTGACGACTTTGTAATAGAATTTCTTTCAGTGACTAATCCTTAACAAGCCATATCTTTCGCTGCTAACAAGTATAATTAACCCTTATTTTATGTTTACATTTAGTTCTCATGCCAAGTTGTTTCAGGTTAGGGCGTTGATGATGATAATAGGTATCCACACACCTCTGAAATTATTTTGTTCCTTAAATACCTAAATATGGAGTTGTTACTCTGTCACAGTGGATTACAGTATAAATGTTGAGAGAGATAAAAAAGGAACAGTGGGCCGCTTTACTAGTATATTCTCTTTTTTCTATCCATTTTCCTTCCTTTCTTACAATGGTGCGACAAGGTTGTGTTCACAGCTTGTGGAATATTACCCAAGTAGCTTTCTTACTTCAGACTTCCATTTGTTGTTACCCTAGCGCCTTTTAAGACAAAGTTATATTTTCCATGCCCTATTTTAATTGCTGAGAAAATAAGGCACAGCGAGCATGTTGTTTCAAATTCAATCCATCGTTTGTCACTGGATCACAATCAAATCAGACCTATACAAAACTACAAACCTGAAGTCCATCCTTCAATAATCTTAAACCCTTAATATCCCAAATTTCCAAACCTTTTGAAAAATTTGGATATGCAATGTAGGAAAAGAAAGAATTGAATGCCGAGCCGTATGAGGTAGGAAACTCTCAATCATGTTTCTAAGGAAAGAAGTTACGCACCTATTCCTCCCTTGGAGAACATGCCATTTGGATTAATTGGATTAGTAAATACCTGTGGGACATGGGATCCTAACTTTTTAGTGCATCGATTGGGTGTGCGAGCAATCAATGCAAAATTTCTCCTGGATATTTGTTTTCTTTAGAGAACATTTGTACTGATTCTTAATTAAACCACATTTGGGAGTTTTAGACCTAAATATGATGATGATGATATGCAATATTTCCAGGTTACAAAGCATGACATTTGGAAATTAAAGAGTAATGTTAGTAGTTTAAAGGATAGTGTATGTTGTTTACATTCTGACAAGAAAGATATTGAGGCTGCCTTGCCAAACACTAATGATTCTATTGTTGGGTTACAAGCGCATCTCACATCTAATTAATATAAAATGCCACCTTGCAAAAACTAACTGATGCTGTCTTTGGCGAGAAGCTGATAAACAAGAAATCTGGTATTCCAAGCTGAACTCACGTTCAACCCTAATGTCATTAACCATTAGACCTAGTCCTCGTCCAAGCTCTAAAAGACTTAGAGATATAGCAAATGTTCAAGATTCTCTGCATTAGGCTATTTCAAAACTGAGGCTAACAATTTTTCCTCAACCTGAGAAAATATGTGCGAGAAACCCTGTTTTTCATCTGTATTTTTTAATTTAAGGTTTATTTTTTATTCTTGCACTCAGAAAAACATATTTAGTTTTCTGGAAAGAGCTGTAGCTTTGCCCATTAGAACTCAATTTGACTCTTGTTTTGTCAATTGGCCTTTTATGTGTGGGACCTTTGGCTAGTTATCTTTTAGTTCAAGCTTCTCTGCTTATTCTTGTACAGTGCACTTTTTGTCCATTCTTTGAGAGCATGAAACTGAGAGGTTTCATTGATTGTTGGGAAGTGTGCCTAATGTATTGTCCCTTCTATCTTATTCCTATTCTACTTGTTTAATTGCCTTGGTGTCACACCTGCATCACTGTTTTGTACTTGATGAGTTCAAATTCCTACCGGCACTGCTACATATTCCGTCTCGTTGTCTCCCAAAGATGTTAAGCTACTCATCAAACTTAAGCTTGCAGTTATTGCTTTTGATATGGAGTTTCACTGTGGATTTGGTGTTAGTAGGGCTAAATACAGTTATGGTTCTCTTTATTACCAAGATGCTATGGTGGAGTGCTGTGGTTAATTTAACCCATTTGATTTTCCTATAGGCATTTGCACAGTTGTTGCAAGCTCCACAGGATGATGCAAAAATGATAATTCATGAACGTTTCCCTGTTCCTAGATTGGTGGTATGTGATCAGCATGGATCCCAGGTCAGTATATTTTTCGAAACCGAATGGTGCTATTACCTTCGTAATAGATGAATTTACTGATTTTAAAATTTGGCATAGGAATTGGATCATGTAAGGCGCATCTACATTCTACAATATATATTATGACGGCTACTTTTGGGCGAATATTATTATTTAGCTAAAAAACGAGTGTTATTAGACACTTTTAGACCATGAAATTTAGAATGCCCTCCCTAAAGATTGTTGTTGCCTCCTTAGACATACAGATTTTCATCTGCAGTCCTCGATCTTTTGACCAACTTCATCATCCTCACCACTTTTTGTTTGCGCTTTAACATGCGGAGCACCTACTCCTATTCCTTTCTGTTTTCATGTTGTGCATTGCAATATTTTCTTTTTGTCATCGTCTTTGGAAAACTTACTTTGATTTCTTTTTTGGTCAAATGAGTAGGCAAGATTCTTACTGGCAAAGCTGAACCCTTCGGCAACATATAATAATGCCACTGAGATGGCTGCTGGGACAGATGTCATCTTTACCGATGATGTTAGCCTTCAAGTGTTCTTTGAACATCTTCAGAGGCTGGCCGTTCAATCGTGATAGTAGAGGAGTTGGAAGTTTCTCAGAGATTTTCAGATGTAGGGAAGTCCGCGGCCTGATTTTGTCCCCTCTTTTATCATATTGTTCCGTGGAGTTGCTTTTATTTTTCCCTTTCAATTGTCTTTAAAATGACAGGTTGGACCCCAGTAGTTTAAAATAAAGGATATAAATAAAAACATAATTTTTTTTTTTCCAGGGGGCTGTGGGGGGTGGGGGTTCTGGTTATTTGGTCCCTTGAAAGAATAAGTTGAGCTGCTGGGAATGAAGGTTACTAAATGGCAATGTAAGTTATAGACATAACTGTTTCAGCTTCAGTTGTGGGGTGAATGAGGGAAGACATTTGGACAGATTTTCTTCCCCAATATTTTTCATGTGTATCTTGCTTAGGTTGGAAGTTTGTGTTGTATTTGAATTTTAAGTTAATATTATCAAATGCAATGATTGGTAGGTTGAAGAACATTTTTGTTCTCCGTACAGGGCATTGTTTTGTTTTGGTTTGTCCCAAGACGTTATTCAATTGGATTGGGTTCTGTTTATAAAGTTGTCTGAAGGGAGGTGATACGCCCATACGATTTGTGAACTACATAAGATAATCAATTATTGAAAGCTGTCTAATCGGCCGTAGATCAGCGTATTCAACACAACTTAAAACATTTTAAGTGAAAAAGTATGGGTGATTAGAAATAGAGTTACCAATGAGATGTTTGGTTAGCAATTGAGTGGCAGAGTGGGTTAGGTATATATGTGTTCAAGTCTTCAAGATTTAATTCCAATAAGAAAGGCATATATGTGTCCAAGGTTTAATTTCAATGAGAAGTATATTTATCAATGATATTTCAGGAAAAGAAAAAAAAAGAAACAACGAAAAAAATTGAAAACAGGGACAAAATCATCTATGCAAAGGTTGATTCCAATGAGAAATATTTTGAAAGCTAGGGATATAATCGTCTATACAAAGGCTTAATTTGACAAACAAATAGGTCCATCGTCCACTAAAAAAACTGATGGACACTTAAGCACCCATGAAATGTTCAATTACATTTTTACCCTACCTAAAAGCAAAAAAGACGTGTTGTACAATAATCTCCTCCTTTTACAGAAACCAAGAAACCGCAGCTCCTCGCCTTTTCAAGCTACTCTCTTCTTCGTCTCCATCGTCGGTGATCTTCATCTCGTCGGAATGTCTACGGCATCGTTTGATGGAACTTGTTTACAGCTCTCTCCGAGAAGGGAGACATCACGAAGTGATTTGTTGATGGGTCCTCTGATGTTATTGTTAGTCATCTCTCTTAATATGGGACTTCTTTTTGTTTTCTGCAATTCAGTTAGTATATTTGTTTTTATTTTCAGTAGTATAAATTGAGAGAGGTGGAATTCCTTTTTAGTGACTTTAATGAGCAATGATGCGAACGGAATCCCCTTTTTGGGGTCAGATCCTTGGAAGCCAAGAGACATAGGAATTGATATTGTATAGGGCTTCTTATCCCATTTACTTTAATCGGTTGTAACTATCTATGCCCATTGATGTACAGGCATTTTTTAGTTTCTAGAACACCTCTGATTTGTTGCAACATTTATTTCCAAAGATGATGAAAGTCCTAACTCCTAAGGTTTAATCTTTTTATATATTTATGTGTTGAGAGATGACAACCACCAATGTTTTCAGATGTAATATCCATAGAGACCTAGTAATTGCTTAGAATTTATCCGCTATCCATAACACGAAATCACATAACCCCATTCTTTTAGCTAATTTGTGATTTGTGAAGGTAACGATTGGATGGCTTAGCGACTCCCACTAATGTTACTGTTTTCAAAACAGTAACATCATAATTATGTCATTACATACGGATATAATATTAATATTTTTTAATTTCAAAAACATTAGTATTATAAACAATACACTTGTTATATTTCCAACTAGTGGAAATTAATGATGTTAAAAAAACACAATGTTATCGTGTGACACATGTAAATGTTAGTCTAATGTTACCGTTTCAAAACAATAACATATAATATTAATATTTTTTATTTTCAAAAACAGTAGTATTATAAACAATACACTTGTCATATTTCCAACTAGAGGAAATTAATGATGTTAAAAAAAACACAATGTTATCGTGTGACACATGTAAATGTTAGTCTAATGTTACTGTTTCAAAACAATAACATTAGATTAACAATTCAAAACAGTAACATTAGTAGCAATACCCTTGTCATATTTCCCACTTGAGCAAATGACCTTAAAAAAAACACAATGTCATTGTATGACATAGGTAAATGTTAGTCTAATGTTACTGTTTAAAAACAGTAACATTGCATATGGGTATAATGCTAATATTTTTTATTTTTTTCTTTTTTATTGACATTGTGTAACACAAGTAAACAAAGCGAAATTAAGAACAACAAAACTCCTTGCAAAAAGGGCATGTTCCTACTACAACATAGTTGATTGAAACAAATTCAAGCCATATTGCCTAAATTTTCTGCAAAATTCTTTGTTGGATCTGTAGTGGATAGATGATAATTTTATTGTTGTAATATAATGTTACTATTTCAAAACAGAAACATTATATTACAATAATAAAAATAATGAAAGGACCATTTGAGGCCCTAAACAACGGAATTTTACAAAAAATTTGATCGCCATGTCGAAACGAGTCACCCGATCAAATTTCGCTCGATTCTAACAACGTTACTATTTTAATGTTATTGTTTTCATGTTACTATTTTAACGTTACTGTTCAAAGTGTTGCTTGCATCTTGGCTTCTTGTAATAGCTCAACTGAATTAATCAGAGACGAAATTACTAAAGCTCAAAAATGTCAGAGATTAAAATGAAGCATTAGCATCCTAGTGCAGCTACAACACCATTCTTAGATTACAATGAAAAGGAACTTATGAAGTAATTTAACTTCTTCAACATTGGAAATCTAGTAATTCTTGAAAGAAAGTTTATTATAATATTGTACAATGAAAAGGAACTTATGAAGTTATGTAAACCTTGAAAACTAGTTTGAGAAGGGTTTAAGGCTTTAAGAAACAAGGGTAAGAAGTTAAACCAAACTGCACAAGAAAATTTTTAAGCTAGTTTATGCCTTTTAATCCAACTTACACAAGTTAACAAAAAAAAAAAAATTATAAACAATTTTCAATATCCAACTGCAATACCAACTATGAATCATATTCCACCACAAATCAGAAAGAGTTACAAGTATAACGATATCGCCATTTCACAATTATGCACAAAACAAAATCTCAAGCATATGCTATCACTTGATGTAGACAAATATACATTCAATAATGAGCCGATAAGGAAATCCAATCAACTTACTTCAAATCAGAACTAGAAGACCTTGGGAGAAGACATGATGATAGCCTTTGATGAAACCAACAAGTCGATGGTCGTAGTCAAACAAGCTTTCCATACTGGAGCCTGCACCCGAATACCCACATCACCATTTCCTCTCTCTTTCTCTCTCAAGACGATGCAACAGGGAGAGAGAAAGTAGCACCCAGAAAATGGTAACAAATGATCCAATTGGTGGAGCACTACCAGCGATTATTCCTAGCTCAACGTGCGATCCGTCTATGAGCGTATTTGTTTGCGGTTATACATAAGGATAAATACGGAATTAGCAATTATTAATTTTGAAAATCAAGCACTTATGTGGAATTTTTTTTTTTTGGCCTATATGTCCAACATTTGTACAATGGGTACTTAGATGACATTTTCCACTTTCTTTTCTTAACCGAAACTTCAAAACATTTTATATCTCAAAATACATGTTAGATTTCGAAAACAAAAATTACATATTCAGAATCAACATATAAAACACTTTCCAACAAGACCCATTGTCAATATTTTTCGCCTAATCGTACTTTATTACACTATCTAGAATAATAAAAACATGAACATTTATTACATTATTTCGGCATCTTATTATATTGTTTCACAGTTCACACTCTTATTACATTATCTCGGCCACTTATTATATTATTTTCTCAATGAACCAGACTTTTTTCACATTGTTTTTATAGGAAAGTCCAAATTTTCTGTGGCAAGCTAAACTCGTAGGAATCGAGCTCAAGATAGTGAGACAAGTTGGAATATGCTCTCAATTTGTCGAAAAATAAAAATTCAACAAGATCCAAGTCGGGGATTTTCTAACAATTTCGACAGCTATACACATACATTTATTACATTGTTTCAACCTCTTATTACGTTGTTTCAGCCTTTATTACATTGGTTCAGACTCTTATTATTTTCATATATATTTAATTGGCAGGATTATGGAAGTTTATCATTTTCGAAATAATATTGACAGTAGCAGATATGTTATTTGAATGGTTGATATTGTATGATATTATGTATTTTAGTTGTAATAGATGCATATAATACAAAAAAAGTAAAAATTAATTTATAAAATATGAAAATATTTATAAATAGTTATAAAGAAGAGTTACATATTTTTTTGTCTTACAATTACAAATATGTGTAATTATTGACTTGGCAAGTTATAAAACAAGATTAAAAATAATGATAAAATACATATAAGTTAGGGTTCAACACATTCTCCTAACCCTTTGTTCAGCATTGTGTGAATGTATCAGTTAGGTCACAAACACGCGACTCAATGTAAAGATCGAGATTCAACAGCGAGTAAGGTATGATTCCTGTTTTCGTTCTTTGTAATCACATTGATTTTGGGGTTTGATTTGGATGTTGTTTCTAGGGTTTCATTTTGAGGTTATGATATGGGTTTTTGTTTTGATTTGGGTTTTCAACTTTGGGTACGAATTCTATCTAGGGTTTCTGTTTCGATTTGGGTTTACAACAAATTGGGTTTATAAGAAGGGTATTCAATCTAGGGTTTTTGTTTATGATTTATGGGTATTTGTCCTAGGGTTTCTATTTCTGCTATGGGTTTATGTTTCTGATATGTGTTTATGTTTTTGACATGTGCATGTATTATAGTTCACATTTTCGATTACTCAACTCACGATGATAAAACGAAAGATTAAAGCCATTAGGGGCAGAGCTAGTGGAGATTTTGAGATGAGATGGTGAGTGCACATATGGAGCATGTCAGCTTTTTGGAATTCCTTGTCCACATGCCATTCGTGCAATACATGAAAAGGGTGAGAAGGTCGAAGAGTACATTAATTTTTGGTATAAGACTCCTACATAGCTAACGGCATATCAAAAACCACTAGAGCCAATCCGAGGGGAAAACATGTGGCCAAGGAGTGAGCAGGATTATGTGGCTCCTCCTAAGCTGAGGAAAATGCTTGGGAGACCGAAGAAGAATATGAGGAGGGAACTGCACGAGATGGCAGTAAAAAAAAGATGTCCAGGCAAGGGATGATCGTGACTTGCCATGTTTGCAAAGGAAAGGGACACAATGCAAGAAACAAGGCATGTCCAGGAGTTAGTGGCTCAGGTGCAATGGTTTCAATTATCAGAGGAGTGACCTAACTGTAGCTCATATACCAAGTCAGCAAGTCCATGGCTCAGGTGTAAGTCATGCAATTGCTACTGCCAACAGGGAAGGACAGTCCAACAATTCAGTTGAACCAAGAAAGTCTTCATATGTTAGCCCTTTTCACAAAGATTGCAGGCCTAAGAGCAAGCCTAGGAAGAGCACATTGCAAATAGGACTTGGGATTTCTATCAATCTTGACACTGGACGATCAATTCTCAATGTAAGTTAAAAAGTGAAATTTGCTTCTTTTTTGTACATGTTAATTTTGTGATAAAAAATTGAGTTAACACAAATTGCTATTTTTATATTGCAGTCTGGAACCTCTCTAGCTAAGGTGGTTGATCATGGAAGTCAGAATTCAAAGAAGAAATCCTCTCAGAATGAAAGGATCGACTCTTAAAGAATGAACAATGCTGCATTGTGTTTCTATTGTTTAGTGTATTCTATTTGAACTTTTGATTTCTGCCTTGAATTTGTATGCTGGTGTTGAATTTGAATTTGCATGCTGGAGTTTGGATACTTGGTGGTATCATATGGATTTTTTTTTTTGAATTTGATCAACTTGGTATTGATGTTGTTTACTGGAATCATGTTATTTGGATGTTTGTGAGTCTATTATCCTCTCATTCCAGTCTAGGTATATAAGTTGGTGATTAAAAGAAGGGGTTGTTTGACCCAATTTGTTAAACTTAAGGCGCTTAATTGGCCCATAACCAAAAGAATAAGGGCTTAAAAGGTCCGAAAGATGATAAGTATTCTGTATAAAAGCTAACCAAGCTCCACAAATGCCTAAATTGTCGAATCACACGTGTCATGATATGATTGACACATATCATGTGTACGCCACATGGAATATCATTGAAATTTTTTAAAAATACTTGTCATTACTTAATAGCCATGCCATCACAGTTTTAACGAAATACTGGAAGGGTAAACGTGACCCTTTGTTGAAAATTGAGGGGTTGGTTTGGCCCGAAAAAAAGCTGAGGCGCTCAACTAACCCTTTTTCGGAAGTTCAAGGGTTTCTCGGATATTTATCCCTATATTTTATATTTTATGTTCATATTTAATGTTATGATAAGAAACATATTGGACTTATCTTATTGTCGAAGAGAATCTTAATCTTGATGTAGTTTTACTGTTTCATAGAATCACTATATATATAATTAGGAAGAGACCCGCGTGTTGCCGTGGGTCTTATAATTTGTGGCCATATGAGGAGGATATATATAAACCTCTTTCGTTGAAATGAGTTCATCACTTTCGTAAATATATTATGTCCTTAATAAATATTATGAAATGCAAAAACAATTGAAGCATGTGCAATAGTTTTATGGTGTAATGTTTAGTTATTAGCTGTGTTTCTCGTATTAAAAGGAGCATGGTAAATATTTGGCAATGAATAAGGGAGTATCTGTAACAAACTTTTATAAAAAAGCTACAGTTACAGATGATTTGACATGAGAGATGCAATGAAGAAGGAAAATAAATGACGGGAGCCTATAAACCGCGGAGAAAGGATAACATAACAGAGCTCCTATTTCTCCTATTTGAAGTTCATAGTACAAATGCACTAATATTTGAAGAAAGTATGAACACGGGTATGACAGAAATATACTCGTATTACAAGTAAAATGAAAAGAACTGCATTCTAAGGTCTCATCATGCCAGAAGTACCATAAAATGATTCGTTTGTAGTAGATTTGTAGTCGACGTTGATGCATTGATCATAATTTTTCCATCTCTCAAGCATCATTTTTGTACTAACAATCATCGGTGGTATCATATTCTGCAAAATCATTGTGACAAAGTTAGAAAGGATGATATATAGCCTTGTGGATTTGTTCCATAAAAATGACAGTAATATTAAGTAAAAGCTTACTTTCAAGCTCTCTGCAAGGAAAGCGTGGTTTGGAAGTTTCGTCATCTTAGACCATTTTCGTCCAACGGATGAATCAAGGCCATCTCCTGCTAATTTATTTATATAAGCTGGAGTAATAATAAGTTCCATCTTTATTGTTCAGTGTCTCTTTCATCAGCTCTGGCTCCAAATCACCGAGCATGTTTGAGGAGTAAAGCATATAAGGAAATTCCCTCGTTACACATCAAATATACAAATTGTTAAACTCTGCATTGACTGCATAAATCCTTCTTGAAAAGTAATTGTAGAATAGAGATTCGAAAGGGAAAAAATCATTACCATATCTTCTGAGCCATGACTGCAAGTGAGCCTCGACATAGGACAATATACCTTGTGATATATGATCCATAGGTCTTGCAAGTGATTATTTTTTCATGCGTAGTATTGCTTTTGTGTTTTGACCTTGGATTCCCTGCAAAAGAGGAACGGGACAGGGAAATATAAAAGGCATTACTTTAGTTGCATAAAATATGTATGACCATCTAAGCATCTCTGTAGGACGCGAATTTAGCTTGGGTTTGCAGCATTTTGCACTTGTAGAATAGAAGTTTATTCTTTTTGCGTGCGCCATTGATGCTGAAGCACCCTAAACCCAATATCAAAAATGTTTCTCACTTGAAAGGATCTGGATTTGAAAACGAAAATATATGTTGTATTTCGACGTATACTTTCGTTGGTTGATCTTTGGTGACAGATCTTAAATGACCAATCTCATCCACAACAGAATAAGTGAAAGATTATATCAGAGTCATAGTCATAGAGAAAATGTGGGAAAGTTATTATGGGCGAAGTATGAAGTATTACCATTAATGAAGCAGAAACGGTTCTTTGGAATTGTAGATGCTATACCAGAAACTTTTTTTATGACCCAACTCAAAGCATATTTTCGCTTGGGCACACTCTGAAGTTTTTCCTGACAACTATTACAATAAAATTTGCAACATTTTTGCAACTCAACATGTGATGAAATTCATGTTGGCTGATCTGCAACTCTGCCAGTGGTGTATGTTCCATTTTTGTAAAGATTGCACTGGTAAAAGAAAACAAATTAATTACTTACAGTGTAGAAGCATATATGATATCTTCAATGTAGAAGAAGTAAATAAATGAAACACAAGAACGAAGAAGAATAGAATCAACCTTTTCACAGGGCATCAAATATTTCATGGTACACTATGTTTTTTGTGTAAATCTTGTCGCTTTCAGGGTTGTCGCCTATAAGTATCGTAAGTCCTTTATAAGTAGTTACCCTTGACACAGCAACATAGAATTGTCCATGTGAAAAGACTGGTCTTGGAAGATACAACCCAACTTTTGTGAGAGTTTGACCTTGACTTTTGTTTATTGTTATTGCATAACACAATCGCAAAGGGAATTGTCTCCGCCTGATTGTAAAAGGCCATTTTCTCTCTGTTGCCGACATAATGATTCTGGGAATATAAACTTTGTCGCCAATGTTATTGCCCGTCATAATAGTAGCTTCCACCACTCTTTCTCCCAATCTTGTAACCAATAGCCTAGTTCCATTACACAATCCACTGCTCTGGTTGAGATTTCGTAACAACATGACCAACGCATTAATTTTAAGGTGAAGCTCATGATTTGGAACACCATTGAATGATAGTGAATTCAAGAATTCAGGAGGGTATAAAATATCATTTTCTTCTAAGCCTCCAGTGACTTTGCAAATAGAATCGAAACTAAGGTACAACTTCTGGTCTGAAGGAAGCAGTGAAAGCACCTTGGAATTAATTAAATCCACTGCATCATTTGTTCCTATCACAATGACTCTTTCCTTCAAGTAATTTGGATCTTGGTATAGTGTCATGAATCCATCATAAACCTCAGAAGTGATATCTTTAATATCACATTTTTCAGAGTGCACAAGCATGTTGTCAAGCATTCGTATCCAGGTAGGTTGCTCCTCTTCCTCATTTCTTTTAACAGTCTCAACCTTTCCTTCACCGACATCTAGTAGCCATTGGGCAAAATTTGCAAGCTCTGGCATTTCCTCCTCTGTTAAACCAGCTGTAGATAGTCTCATATTTATTTTCAAGACAAAGATTTGGTAGCTGTTCCAGAGATATGATCTTGTGATGCAAGCCTCCATGGTATCATGTCTTGAACCCTTCACAACCACTGGAAGTATTTGCCTGAAGTCACCCCTAAGCAGAACAGTTTTTCTACCAAAAAGAGAAGCTGAACTGTCAGCAATTTCAGCATCATTTGTGAGAATATCATTTAATGACCTGTCAAGTGCTTCAAAACAATTACGATGGGCCATTGGTGCTTCATCCCATACAATTAGGCTTGTAATTTTGATTAGTTCAGCTAGTTGAGTGCCCTTCTTTATGTGGTAGCTTGATTCCTCATGGATTTCAATAGGTATTTTGAATCTAGAATGAGTTGTCCTGCCACCAGGCAACAATAACGAAGCAATTCCCCAGGAGGCTACCGCGATTACAATTTTACCTTCTGAACGGAGGCGAGATATTATAGCCCGATAAAGAAATGTTTTTCCTGTTCCGCCGTGGCCATAGACAAAGAAAAAGCCTCATTTCCCTTCATAAACAGATGATGAAACTGAATCATATACGCGCTTTTGCTCTTGGTTCAATTGCATCATCAAATTCTCACTTTCAACTTTAAGGTTATCAGTATTGTACCCCAACTCTTCTCTCAGCATTGTGTTGGTAAGATTCTGGAGCTATGGGCCCTTAGGCATTGGCAGTTTATAGTCGCTTAGGCATGCTGCATTTTTTTGAAGTATGGTTTGTAGCTCAACCAACACCTGGTTTTTTATCTCTTCTACTGATAGTCTAAGGTTTGTAATCCCAAGTCTTCGTTGGACTTTATAAACAATGTCTTCTTGTAAATTTAATAGTTGTGCTTCAAACAATTTGTTCGCATCTGCTACCTCGCAAAACAACAGTAACGTGACAAATAGATTTATAAGCTCGTGCGATGTAGTCCACTGCGCGGCCTCATCCATGGCATTATGCCACTCACAGTCATCACCTATTAAACCCATTGCGTTGCAAGCCTCCTTAAATGTGTCATATACAATTCCATCAACTGTTCTGATATCAGTAAAATTTCTTGGACCCTTGACATGCAAAATAACATACGCAAATAATAGGCATCACCAGCTGAAGGATGTACATATGAGATACATCGAATGCATTGGCCTTTTTTCCTTTGAAACCAAAATTTATTGATGTTGTCCCAACGCCATAAAGAAGGAAATTCAGCATAAGTTAGCTGACGTGCATCATCAGAGGTGGAATTTTTAAACATCCACTCTGTGGGCATGGTTTTCTCTATTCCTGGTTGTTGCAACACCGTTGCGACATCTTTATCCCCTGGAAAAAGTATATTGTTCATAAGAGGCATGTGTACAACCAACCTCTCAACTGCTGGAAACTTATAGTGGATATGATATTCATAAATTCTCTAACATGATTCATATGCAGTCAAATACCTACAATCAACATAGTTTTTTATCTCATCGCTGAACATCTTCTTGCAAGACAGCCCTTATTCTGTCTGGGCCTTTGTTAACATACTTGAACAAATATTTAATCGATCTCGAACGATTGCACCATTCAACATTGACATGAGCCTGGTATTTCACAAGCAATCCCTTATTAATGGAACAACATATCTGTTGTCAAGCTCCACTCCCTTCTTGACGACAACCACATCATTATCAGGTCGCCTATAAACTACAAATCCATCCTCTCCTAAAGTTTCTGACTGATTTTTTTTTGGAAAATGTTTGACACACCTGCCGTTCTTCATACAGGGTGCTTTGGGATTAGCTGTACCACATGGTCCATGTATCATAAATTTTGAAACAACATCATATAAAGCAGGTTCAGTCTCCTTATTTGGGATCTCTACACATATTATCCTATCAATATCAGCAATAGTTGGGGTTTATCACCCTCATACAACCATATTATAACATGCACATGAGGTAAGCCTCTTTTTTGGAACTCCACTATGTAAACAACTTTGACAACTCTGCCAAAATAGTTTGCTGTCTTGATATCAGCCATAAATTCATCAAGTTTCATATGAAAGACACGTGAGACTATATCGGGTCGATCCTTTGCTCTTTGACCAGGGATAAGACTCAATGCATTCTGGATCTCAAGCCATTTAACGTTACATGTAAAAGTTAGAAACAAATTTGGGTTGCCCCATGTCCGGCAAATTGCCATGGCATCATGGTAGTTCTGAATCATATACCGAGGTCCACCAGTAAAACTTGAAGGCAATATGACGCATTGACCTACTGAACTCGCTAAAACATCATGCCGAAGAAAAGCATCTTGCACATCCTTGTATAGTTCACATCTAAAATGTTCTTGTTGATGCTTGAATCTAATATAACGCAACCTCTCATCCTCAATGCATGTAAACGCATCCACAATATATTGCTGATACAATTTTCCGCCCCTCAATAGCAATGTTCCATCACAAGATCTTTGCTGCGGCACATAAGCGTAATACTCTCACCTTGTTACATTCCCTCGTTTCAATGTTGGCCTATCTGGACAAAATTGATAAGGAATATTCAGCGTATACCCATCTTCTCCGTATGGAAATAAAAGAGGATATTGCATGGCCATAAAGGAAGGGTGGAAGTCATCTATACGTTTTAGCAGCCCGCTTTGATACTCGACAATGATATCGCGTTGTTGGCTAGCATGGCCCAGATCGCCGACCACCAACCATGCCATTTCAGCTGCAGTGTGCATTATATTATAATTCATCATGATGGCGCTTGCCACATAATACCAATGAAAGAGAATGGGTTTCCCCCGCTGAGAACCGATCCCTTGCCTTTCGAAAGACCTTCACTAATTCATTAACTTCATCAAACATGGTAATTAACTGAGAAACCACACATTCATCAATTGTCCCATGGAGAGCAGAGGCACCAACACTGGATATCCTATTTGCAGCTTCATTTTTTGTGTCATAGATATAAAGTTGTGCGAAATGAGGCCTTTGACCATCCAATGGGAGCAATGATCCAATCATGTGATGGTTTTAACCATTGATCTTGAACACATAAGGCGCTTGACCATTGTTAATTCCACGATCAATCTTACCGCCAGTTGAGGTAAATGCAAACATTGAATTATACACTCTATTGTTGTCACGGAAAAGTTTTGAAGATCTGCCTCCGTTATAGTCGAACAGTTGCTGCAAGAGCTGCGGGCTTTCCCTAGAGCGTGGAAGTTTTATACGACCTTGTCTGCAGCAAGAAGAGTATACTGGAACTCGAGATTTAATGGACTTTAGTCGCTCTGCATACCAGAAGATAGCCCTGCAGAATTGACAGGTACGTTTTGGGAAACCCAAATCCAGAGCAACCAAGTTATGAAAACCAGGAGGCACACATATGATTGGCGAAGGTGGTGGACGATGAATATTGCCATACAAAAATGCAGGCTCACACTCGTTGCATGTCCTTTTTCTGGAAGATGATGAAGGATCATTTATCGATGCAAACCGACCCTTGCAACAATCCCTTCTTTTCTCCATCAGAATCTGCTTTCTTTTTTTTCTATTATTTTTACTTGATGCGTCACTGTCCATTGTATCACCACAAACGCCAACAATTATTTTTTTGGATAAAAGCTTGGTTGATTATGATGATGATACAATGCTTGCTGCCAAAATAGCCAAAGAAGAGGATCCCATCGAAGTTATTATAATTATGAAGAAACACCAGAAAAGCACAATGAAGAATTAATTATAATTATGGATATATGTCTATTTTACAAAGGAAGCACTGAAGGTTAGGTGTCACAAGAGAACAAATAATAACAAAATAGTAGGCCAAGAAATGAATAAACATAAAAATTTGTGTCATTACCCTGCATAATTTATCCAAAACTTGAACATTAGAAGCCATTTTTGTCTAATAATTTCTCTGTCTGATAGGTAACGATGAAGTTGAATGGTATAGAGAAACTCAATTGAAGAAACGAATAAGAGCTGTATGAATAACATTCTTGGGAAACTTAACAATTTCAACAAACCCTTTCACAACTAAATCAATTTGATTCATACTCTAATCTTGTAATTGGCCATTCACCTCACAAAAGCAATAACTGTGGAAACCCATATTCAGCCACCAAGTGAACACCCCAACCTAGCTTCACATTTATTCGTGCAAAAATTGACGTCTACTTCAGCCACATGAAATGAGATACAGAGAGCAAAAATAGAAGATGAAAGAAATAGAGTCATACCGAAGTTAGAAGGTCGCAAACAACAATTATTCCAAAGCCATCAAATGAGATATGGAAGGTAAAAGCAGCAGGTGGCAACCAATAAAGTAGCAAGCCCTACCGAGCTTAGAAGATAGCAGATATTCTTGAGAAGACCCAAGGCAGCTGAGCAAAACCAAGCGAAAGACCCGTCAAAGAGTGAAGAATAAAAGCAAAAGAAACATCGAAGACAAATCTTCAGGGACAGACCCCAATCACCGCAATTTGAAACCCAAGCAGCGGCATAATAAACATGAGGTAAAATCATAACAGACCCCTAGATAAAAGAACACAACCACACAAACCGACCAAACTGAAATAGTGGGAGGAAATACCTATCTACGAACGTTGCAAGGTAATAGCAGGGAATGCAACAACAGAAGATGGATTTGGAGTTGCAGAGTGAGGGTTGATGAAAGCTACGGGCATTGAATACATCCGCCAAAATTGACGTGGCAGATACATGCATCTAACGGAAGGAAGATGACAAAAGCAATCGCATTCGGAAGGCGAAGATGAAAGCCGAAAAAGGCAATCGAACGGCGGAAATTAATGCATTGAGGGAAAACGACAAACTCGTCCAATCTCAGATGCGGGAACTCATTCGGACGGCAAAGATGGAAGCTCAAAATGAAGATCCAACGGCAGGAGAGCGACAAAGCCAATCCACAGGCGCGCGAATAGGAAAAAGACCATGAAACTCGCCGGGAAAAGGCCCCAAAAGCACCAACTTTAGAGTAATAAGATTAGATTAGATTAGATTAGATATATATCCGAAGGCTTTGTCAAAAGGAAAAAGTGAACACCATGAGATAATATTTTTGTAAGTATTACATATTTTAGATTTTCTTTGTTTATTACTTTATTCTCACATAGTCCTTGTTCAATTCATCTCCAGCTATTGACATAACACGGTTCAGACCTATCGAATGCATATTATTATCTCTCGGTACCTTCACCAACTCCAACTCTGCGTCAAGCGCAAAGCCCCTTCCATTGCCAATACTCTCCATGCGCAGATCATCAAGATTGGCCTTCACCAATGTGGCCCCTTGCCCAACACTCTCCTTGACGCGTACGGCAAATGTGGGCAGAACGAAGATGCCGTTCAGATGTTCGAAGAAATGCCCCAAAGAGACTATGTCTCTTGGGCCTCGATCCTTACTGCCTACAACCAAGCCAACCTACCTGGCAAGACTCTCTCTGTATTTCCTTCCATGTTCGTGCTTGATAGGCTGCAACCTGATCATTTTGTGTTTGCTAGCCTCGTTAAGGCCTGTTCTAGCTTGGGGGCTTTGAGGCAAGGCCAGCAAGTGCATGCCCGCTTTTTTTTGTCGCCTTTTAGTGAGGATGATGTTGTTAAGTCTTCATTGGTTGACATGTATGCAAAATGTGGATTGCCGGATATTGCTCGCTTGGTTTTTGATTCGATTTCAGCGAAAAATCCTGTTTCCTGGACAGCCATGATATCTGGGTATTCTAGAAGTGGGCGGAAAGCGGAGGCCATTTCACTATTTTCGGGAGCTCCAGTTAGGAATTTGTTTTCATGGACAGCTTTGATATCAGGGTTTGTGCAGAGTGGTAATGGAATTGATGCATCCAATTTGTTTATCGAAATGCGGAGAGAAGGTGTTGATATTGTAGACCCCTTAGTTCTTTCGAGCGTTATAGGCGCTTGTGCTAATTTAGCGACGACGGGGCTGGGAAAGCAGATTCATGGTCTAGTTATTGCCCTTGGCTTTGAGTCTTGTTTGTTTATAAGTAATGCCCTAGTTGATATGTATGCCAAATGTAGTGATATAGCAGCAGCCAATTGCATTTTTGACTGCATACAACGTAGAGATGTTGTTTCATGGACTTCTATAATAGTTGGTGCTGCTCAGCATGGTCGTGCTGAAGAGGCATTGGCTAGATACAAGGACATGATTTCGGCTGGAATAAAGCCAAATGAAGTG
The DNA here is from genome assembly GCF_013401445.1 of Tripterygium wilfordii. Lineage (NCBI taxonomy): Eukaryota > Viridiplantae > Streptophyta > Magnoliopsida > Celastrales > Celastraceae > Tripterygium > Tripterygium wilfordii. Next base: position 82,651 of record NW_024056382.1, read on the forward strand.
ACCTTTGTTGGATTAATTTATGCTTGTAGCCATTCTGGGTTAGTTGGCAAAGGGCGTGAACTTTTCAAATCAATGAAAGAGGATTATGGGATAAGACCTTCATTGCAACATTACACGTGCTTGTTGGATCTTCTTAGTAGATCCGGGCATCTCGATGAGGCACATAATCTCATTAAGTCAATGCCGTTTGAGCCTGATGAACCGACATGGGCAGCTTTATTAAGTGCTTGCAAGCACCATGGTAAAATCCAAATGGGAATCAAGGTTGCCGATCATCTATTGTCATTGAAACCTGTTGATCCTTCAACCTATATACTGTTGTCTAATGTTTATGCTGGTGCTGCTAAGTGGGAGAGTGTATCAAAAGTTAGAAAATTGATTGAAGTTATGGAAATCAAGAAGGAACCAGGTTACAGTTGCATTGATCTTGGAAAGGAGCACCAAGTATTTCATGCTGGAGAGACATCTCATCCTATGAAGGAAGAAATATTTGGTTTGCTCAAGGAGTTAGAAGCAGAGATGAGAAAGAGAGGTTATGTTCCTGATACAAGCTTTGTTTTGCATGACATGGAGGAGCAAGAGAAGGAAAGACAGCTTTTCTGGCATAGTGAGAGATTGGCATTGGCGTATGGATTGCTTAATGCTGTGCCAGGGACAGTTATACGAATAGTAAAGAACGTTCGTGTTTGTGGAGATTGTCATAATGTTCTGAAATTTGTTAGTGATATTGTGAAGAGGGAAATTGTTGTAAGAGATGCCACAAGATACCATCATTTTAGGGAGGGGAGATGCTCTTGCAGTGAATTCTGGTGATTATAACTTATGGGGATTTACTTGGAAAGTCTCCCTTGCTACTACTGAGAGTGGATTGCAAAGTTGAAGGATGATTTTGTGTGGCCCAATCAGATGCTTTGGTGAAGGTTCTCAAGGTAGTTCTCCTCCATTTTGACTTCTATGTACATTTTAAGATCTCTACATCTGAGCTATTTCACAGACATGGAGTAAATATGAGATGCCCCTAGTTCAGGTCAGAATCATAGTTATATTAAAGCTTTGCAGAATATTTTTGTTGAGTCCAGTGACGAATTTTAAATTACAATCTTCTCTGTTTGTGATGGAGTTTGTTAAGTCTGCTTCCATGAGTCCGCTTCCATGAGCTTACACATTTTTTACTTATTTACTCCAGCATTATTGACAATATTGTCCAGATCAGAACCCTCGATCTAATTTTTCATTGTTTGTCATCCGAGGAAGATCCAGCCAAAACAATTCAAGTTTTGGCGAAAGAAAACATTGTGGACTATGTATTTGAAATTCTGAGATTGGCAGGTGAGTGAACTTACTCCAGATCCCATTAGGCACTGCAATGAATGAATCATTACTCAAATTTGTTATAACTTTTCTGTTCTAAAGAAGCTCATTTGTTTGTCATATGTTTAACTAAGTTCTTCCAACTACCTAGCATCTGAAGACCTCGGAAATGAGAATAATCTTTGCTCCTGAAATTCTAAAACCAATGAAAGTTACACCTGTTTTGGCTTAGTCAATCAAGTTTTACCACCAAGCAACAGGAAAATGATTTATGTTTCCGTTCTTGAAAATATGGCCTCGAAAACAAAATATGGAAGCATGGCAAGCGGGCAATGGATGTTTTTTATTTTCACACTATCAAATGATAGATGATTCAGTTTCTGGGACATTTTGCAAAACAGCAATCCAAAATTTCCATAGCTTTTGTAATTATTTATGCTGCTGTTTAGCTTTTTCATAACCAAGTCTCAGAAATCGGAACTTGAGATGAATGAAAGGTTGCCAGAAAATTAAGAAACGTTGATTTTCATTTTTCTCTTGATCTAATAATAGTAAGGTTTTATGCAGCAGTTCCAGATATTTTTGCTGATTAACTTTTACCTGGATGAACAGAATGAAAGGATCCGATGGTCAACTCTTGCCTCCAGGTTCTTAATCTATTTTCAGCTGCTGAGCAAGCCTTCCGACAGAGGATGGTTGTTGGATTTACATCTCTGATTCCAGTTTTGCATTATGCAACTCAAATTCCTTTTCATCCTGCTCAAAGTCAAACACTAAAGCTCATATGTAACTGTGTTTCTTATTTCCCTGGGGTTGTGTCACCTTCTCATATGGAGGAACTAGTTCTGTTTTTGGCAAGAATGTTTGGTAGGCACACTGAGGGAGAAATAGGCATGCTTCCAGAAACATTCATATTGGCCTGCACAACTTTTGCAGCTCTTCTAAAAACCGCATCTTCTTGTGGGATTTTAAAACTGGTACTATCAGTTGAAGAAGCATCAAAGCATGCCCTTTTATCTTGTCTAAGTACCTTCAAAAGAGATTCTAATCAATTTTTGCATTCCTTGTACTTACTTAAAGAGGCATACGCATACAGTTTGAGAAAGCTCTCCTCCAGCAACCCCAGTAACATGGAACTTTGTGATTGTATGATGGATATATGCACTTCACAGTTATTACCTTGGTTTGTGACAGTTCTCAATGAAATGGACGAGGAAAGCGTCCTAGGTGTATTGGAAACTTTTAATTTTATACTGCTGCAGAGTTCAGATTCCCAGGCCACAAAGTGGGCAAATATCCTGGTTTCAGCTTGTCCTTTGGATGTGTAGGGTTATTCCCAACAGAAAAGACAAAATTAAGGACATATCTAATGCTCAGTTCACTTGTTGATGTTCTTCTTGGTCAAAACATTGGTAAACCCATCAGAGATGCTGCTCTGTATCTTCCATCTGATCCTGTTGATTTGCTATTTCTGCTAGGGCAGCAAAGATCCCTTGATATGGGATTCTCTTCTTGTCAATTAGCAGCTTTGCTGATGATAGGTATTTGAGTTCCTGATTCATCTTATTGATATCATTTCCTTTTCCTCTTTTTTTCTTTGCATCACTACACGTTTACGTGTTACATTTTTAATCTATCTTCCTCTTGGTCCTGATATTTGTTTCTCAGGCTTGCAGATGAGAAGCTGGTTTTATCTTCCTTGGAACAGTTTATTCTTGTAAATGGTAGTGACTTTCTACATGGAATTGATTCTTTGATGATGATGCAACTGGTAAATCTTTTTGGTTTCTATCGAGGTGTTGGGATGATGAATAACTGAATTCCCTATAGTCCAGAAGCTGAGAGGATTATGTTCCATCTGTTGACTGAAAAAGAATGAGATTTGTCTTCCTGCATAATTCACTTTGTAGTTGGTATCACTAAAATGGTTGTTTCAAAAAGAAAAAAAAATCAGCAAGCAACTGTCTTCTCAAATCCTGAAATTCTGCAGACTCAATAGCGGAAATAGTGCTGACATCATTGTCCAAACGAAACATAGCCAGACTTTTGATGTTGACATTATTGAAGAGTTGGTGATAGCAGGGGATAACTATGTAGCACCGCTTTTCAGCAAACTGATTGGGCCTCTCAACTTTAGTAGTTGATGGATTTCTTGATTACAACACTGGATGTGGAAGGCTGGACTTGTAAAGGTCCGCAAGTAATTGGTATCCTTTCCCTTGTTTTGCACCACTCAACAAACAAAGTCCTTCTAGAGGCTTCAAAAGCGCCATTATTTTCAATACCACCTTGATCACTTCAATCAACAGCATGATTCGTACAGCCTGCTCAAAGGGACTTGCATTGGTCGATTGCGACGAGAAGACAGGCATGGGGGAAACTCTGATATATGTGCTTTTACTATTCTACTTCTCTCTAAGAAGGTAACCAACTCTTTTGAATACAAATATCATCTTTGTGCTTTTTCTGCAAGCTAACTCTTTCACTTGCTTTAGTTTGCATGCAGTTCTACCAGAGTTTGTCGACTGGCACCATTTCATGGACGGCTCAAATCTGATGCAGCAACTTTCCACTATCACCATCCAATGCGTTGATTTGTGCAGGCTTATGCATTTTGGGCCTCCTACAGCGAAGCTTGTTGCTTCATACTGCGTGCTAGAAATATTTACCAGACTAACTGAACAAATAAATAGGAAACATGAAGAGTTAGAACTTAGAATGTTCAATGGATTATCAAATTTCTACGATGGCTATACTAGATAAGTAGAAGGCCTAGTTTTCCAGTGACATCAGAGTGGGTAGGAACTGTCCCCTCTGCCTCTCAATGATAATAGGGTGGGGAAAAACTGGAAATGAAGGAGACTAGATTCATTGCAAAGAATAGGTGATGCAAGTTAATAGTAGAGGAGATGGCAATGTCTTTGGCAGTTCCATACTTAGCTTATAAGTCTTTCACGAATCATCACAAATCCGTTGTTCACATAACTGTTGCATTGCTAAAGCTTCAGAAGGTGCCTGAGGTTGGTGTTTAATGTTTGCTGCATATCCAATATAATTGACAATCTTTCAGCTAGCAACGTGAGTTCTGAGATGATTTTCTTATTTCGAGAGCTGTCAAAACAGTTATTTTTTAAACACCAAGCAGATTGGAACTCTAAAACAGACAGGTGATGATACCTGTCTTAGCTGTCAAGCATTCTGTTTTGTACATGCCATACAATTGCTATTTTTCTCTTTGAACTCCTTGTCCCTTTGGCCATGAAGTGATGAATTTTCTCTCTCGATGTAGAAACTTCTTAGATGGAAAATGTTTTCAGTCATATCATCTTTAAATCTTACAAGTAAAACTTGTCAATCGAGAGATAGATAACCTGCTGTAGTTAGTTATCAGATTCCCAGTAACGTTTCCTGGATTATGCAGGCATGCAGAAAACGTTTGCACATGGACAATGCTCAATATGTCCAGACAAACACCTATCCAAAGAAGACTGTAGCGACAACAGAAGATTTGGGGCAAGTGTGTGAGTATCTCATTCACTTGATGTCATCTGAGTTCTTGCCAGATACCGATTCCTAGGGAAGACGTGAGGGATAAGAGGTTGTTAGAAGAGATAGAACTGTTTGCAAGGCATTTACAGTAGAGGATAATTTCTAACCATTTTTTGTTTATCAAATCATAGGAAGTGCATATGAGTGCTCTGACACTCACAGGAAAAACAAACATTAGTGTATGTAGGATGCATTTTTTTAGCTTCTAAACTCTACTTCTTAGTTTAAATATCCCTCTGACTAGCTTGAACCTGGAAAGAAAGAATTAGCAGATTGTCATACTCAAAAGGGGGAGTGGGCTATTTAGTGAAGTATACCTATATAATTGCAAATATCACGTCAGGAACACAAATGCATGTGTATTCCAGTTTACATGTGAATTCAATGAAAAGTTTAGTTGTTTGGTTGATTGCTTCCCTAGTTCTTTTTGGTCGATTCCTTATTTCCTTATACATAAATGCATATGTATTTGTGTATATTGGATTATGAATGCAAACAGGTAATCAAATAGCTAGGAAGCACCGACTCGGATGCGGGGAAAAGGGATGCGGGTGCAGGGACGCGGGGATTCGTAAAATCTCATAGAATCCAGGATTTGAGTGTGGGGGGACTCGACAAATAAATGATATTTATATATATTTTATATACATAATTATAGTGGTAGTTGTGGATTAACTAGTAAATGAATGGGCTTAATGAAACAAACAGATATCTACAAGATATTAGCCCAATAACATAAAAGAATAAAGCCCAATGCAATGCCCAATCCTTCAAGAAGAAGACCCAAACTCACATTAGGGCTAGACAAAGGAAGTCTCTGGAAGAGAAGGAAAACACGAAGGCTTTTTCCTTGCACGAACTAGAGATGAGGAATCTTTAGAGATGGGCGAAGAATGGGTCGATGGGGACATTCTCAAAGTCAGAGAAGAGAGCAACATACCAGGTCGCATGTGGAAGGAGAGCAACAGAGCAAGTCGTCAGATGAGGTCGCGATTTAGGGCCACAGACTTGGTCGCGATTTAGGGTAGAAGCAGGTGAGGTCGCGATTTGAAGGACAAGCAGATGAGGTCGCGATTTAGGGGAGAAGCAGATGAGGTTGCGATGTTGTTTTAACTAAAAATACAAGTCCCCTCTGCGTCGCCTACGAGTCACAGGTGAGTCAGTCCTCTATTGACTGTTTAGACGCGGGTTGATCGCGTCGGAGCCGTATTTTCACACGTCTAACGCGTTGGCGCACTCAGTGAACATGTTTGGCAGTGTGTTTCAACTGCACCGCACCTCACAGCACCACAGTTTTTTATGACACGCCAAACAGCTTTTGCGTTCCAACTCACCTCACAACACCACAGTTTTTTACCTCACAGCACCTCACCACACCTCACAGCACCTCACAACACTCCCAAACGCTTACAATATATGTTGAATTGTCCTAGGTAATCAAATTAGGTAAATTATTTTATTTTAGATTAACGTACAAGGTAAACGTTAAGTGATTTTATATTAATATTATTAGTCATCTAATATAATCGTAATTTAGATACGCCAAACGCACCTCACAGCACCGCACCACAGTTTTAAAAATGATACGCCAAACAGCTTTTTGCGTTTCAACTCACCTCACAGCACCACAGTTTTTTACCTCACAGCACCTCACCACACCTCACAGCAGATGACAGCACTCCCAAACAGGCCCAGTGTGTGTGGGCCGTGGACTTGGCACCCATTTTGCCAAGTCCGTGCTTCCTAGCCAAATAGTCTTGAATATACATTTATGCATTTACTTTAAACTTATTTGATTCAGCTTCAAGCTAGCTTGACTAGTTGAATGAAGACGCCTATTTTCCTTGCTCTTAATTTACACAGTTCACATGATGCTCTTGCAGGAAAATGCTTACGCACTAGTTGACAAATCTGGTACTTTCCTGGACCCAATTTATTAGCAATCCTTTTTTTCTTCTTGCTGGGTTTCATTATTAATTTGTTTTTGCTCATATCCTTGTTTACATCTTGATCCATGTATTTATTTTCTAGCTTAACTTGCTTTTGCTTGATTAGGAAAATGATTGAAGTAATTCAAACATAATGATATATGAAGTCAATTGCTTTCGAATCATCTAAGTACGCAGAGCTTGATATAATTTTTATTGGAATAAATGATTTTTAAGTCAGGACTCAAGAGCCATACCTACAACAATTATTTTTGGATTAGTTCATGGTTGACCTATGGTGCCATAAGTAATCCTTGAGTCGTATTATATGGTCCTTCAGTTCTCATACACTAATGGGAAATTAGGTTGCGTGCTTGAGATTCAATTCATCTGTATATGTGTATATGTAGTACATCGTTCTTATTTCCTAATGATCCATGCATCTATCTTTCTGATGCAGTGGGCTTTTTCAAACAGAGTGCAACTTGGCTTGGTTGGTACTAAGGCCCAGGCTCAAGAATTTTTGCAACCTCTTCACGATACAAGAGGGTAGGGCAATACAAGAGGGTAGGGCAACCTAGGAGAGCTCAGATTTTGATATTTTATGAACATTTGTTCTTAGTTTCTTTCTAGTTTGGGTTCTTCAATCTCTTGCACAAGCGATCAATCGACATTGGGGGTTCTCCCCGTTGGCTAGTAATCTCATTTCTATTATGATTGTGCAACTCATTGTGGTAGTTATTGGTATTAAGAACCGTGAAAATGTATGTATTTGCTGGAGATTAGTTTGTGTTTCTTGTACTGAACAATTGAATCATCTGGTATTAGCCCTTGGTGGCATTTCTATGTTGTGATTTAGAGAAGCTTTATGTTTTCAGCTACTTGTATATCTTCTATTTTGGTGGAATTGGCCAGCATCTACGGGAGCTGCACCAAAGTGGTATCGAAGACATGAGCAGATGGGGTAATTCCTGGTCACGATACCAAGCCCGATGGCTGGCATAGTTATAGAGATGATGAGTTTGTTTCAAACTATGGTGGAACCCGTTGGTATGATCATTCAGGAGCTCACGATGACAGAGATTACTGGGCTCGTCCGTTTATAGGGGTTCAAGAAAATGGGCATAGCTACTCTCAATATGACCGACAATATTCCTATGATCAAGATGTCAGAACTCATTACTATCACCAATTTTCAGTTGATACAGAAAGTTGATGTGATTCTACTCGCAAAGATATGCGCGATTGTTGTGATGGATATGACCGATCCCGAGAAGGTTACTCCCCAACAATTGTTACGAGCTCCCTACCTCAACAGAGTGGTAATGCCTATCACCTGTTTGACGAAAGGCTTGAACAAACTTTTGCTTCAAAGGCCACCATATATGGAGAATCTAGTTCAATGGCTAGCAACATTCAAGGTGTTCATATGACAGCACAATAATACCCCAAAAGCAGTGGCTTGATATCCTCCATAGTATTTTCAAAGAGCTTCGGTCCTTGAGTCAACAAATGGGCACTTGAACTGATAGGGTAAGCATGCTGTTGGCAAACCTTTTTGAGAAACATAGTCGTGATAGGGTGAAACAATTTGAATTCCAATCCAAATAGGTTCCGGAGGTTCTTGATTTGGTTGAACACAACGGGCAAACGACTAAGACACAAGAAGAAGTTGTGACTGAGACATAAAAATGAGTTGTGGTTGAGAAACAAGAAGAAATTGTTGGTGCAAAGATGCAGTCAGAATACGATGTCCAGGGAATTGAAATTGGAAGTTAGGGTGTGAAAACTTGCGAAGCTTAGCTAGCCTTTAGCTCAGGTGATATAGGTGGGTTGATAAAATTGAACACCCAATAGCAAGAGGAATCTACTTTGGTGAACTTCCATTGTCATGAGGTTTTGAAACTTAAGGAACTTCCTTATTGTGTAGTGCAGCAATATGTTTCTAAGAAGACGGTGGACGTTCCAGTGGAGCGATTCCTTAAAGGGCACAAACCTGGTAAAAGCTCAGTTCATACCAAAGTTGCTTAATGCTTTCCTAAATATGTCGAAGTGTTACATAACAATATTAGTTTGATACTAGTTCATCACAACCTGACAGTATACTCCATTGTTACATTTCCATGTGCAAATTTTTATTGGGTGAAAAGTGTATACTAGTACTCTTACTTGCGGCATGACCTTGCCAATTCCTTATTGGTTTGAAAGATTTGTTGCTGAACACAAATGATGGCTGGAAACTAAACATAGGTATGGTAGATGGGCATTGTTGTTCACTCCAGTGTCATCATATGAAAGTGTAGTTTGGGTTTTGGTAGTGGTCTTACTTGATAATACAATGGATGTGTTATGCCCTGTTGTTGATCAAGATAATTTGTTTGATATTACCTTGGTCTTGCTTGAGGACACTACCAGATTGTCTACTTTGCTCGAGCAGAAATTATTCTTCATCCATGGATTAAGGGGGCATCTACAGAAAGACATTGCTACTACTTGAAGAGTTTAGGACCATGGTGGACGCCATGCTTCAATTCTAATTTATGTGGGTCAATGTTTACTTGATGGAGTTGAGTTATTTTGGGGTGGCAAGGTTTGATGTAGTGGGCTTTTTCAAACAGAGTGCAACTTGGCTTGGTTGGTACTAAGGCCCAGGTCCAAGAAGTTTAGCAACCTCTTCCTTCACACGATACAAGAGGATAGGGCAACCTAGGAGAGCTCAGATTTTGATATTTTGTGAACATTTGTTCTTAGTTTCTTTCTAGTTTGGGTTCTTCAATCTCTTGTATAGGCGATCAATCGACATTAGGGGTTTTCCCCGTTGGCTAGTAATCTCCTTGCTATTCTGATTGTGTAACTTGTTATTGTAGTTATAGGTATTAAGAACCGTGGAAATGTATGTATTTGCTGGAGATTAGCTTGTGTTTCTTGTACTAAACGATTGAAGCATCTGGTATTAGCCCTTGGTGGCATTTCTATGTTGTGATTTAGAGAAGGTTTGTGTTTTCGGCTAATTGTATTTCTTCTACTTTGGTGGAATTGGCCAGCACCTACAGGAGCTGCACCAAAGGGGTATCGAAGACATGAGCAGATGGGGTAATTCCTGGTCACGATACCAAGCCCAACGGCTGGCGTAGTTTCAGAGATGATGAGTTTGTTTCAAACTATGGTGGAACCCGTTGGTATGCCTATCACCTGTTTGACGAAAGGCCTGAACCAACTTTTGCTTCAAAGGCCACCATATATGAAGAATCTAGTTCAATGGCTGGCACTCAACGATCAATGTGTTCATATGACAACACAATAATACCCCAAAAGCAGTGGCATGATATCCTCCAGAGTATTTTCGAAGAGCTTCGATCCCTGAGTCAACAAATGGGTACTTGGACTGATAAAGTAAGCATGCTATTGGCAAACGTTTCTAAGAAATATAGTCGTGATAGGGTGAAACAATTTGAATTCCAATCGAAAGTGGTTCTGGAGGTTCTCGATATGGTTGAGCACAATGGGCAAACGACTAAGACACAAGAAGTTGTGATTGAGGCACAAAATGGAGTTTTGGCTGAGAAACAAGAAGAAATTGTTGGTGCAAAGATGCAGTCATAATGTGATGTCCAGGGATTGAAATTGGAAGTGTGGGTGTGATAACTTGCGGAGCTAAGCTAGCCTTTAGCCCTGGTGATATTGGTGGATTGACAAAATTGAATACCTAAGAGCAAGGGAAATCTACTTTGGTCAACTTCCATAGTTATAAGGTTTTGAAACTTAAGGAACTTCCTTATTGTGTAGCGCAACAATATGTTTCTAAGAAGATAGTGGACATTCCAGTGGAGCGATTCCTCAGAGGGCACTGGTACGATATCACGTTAGTTTGGTAATTAGTAGGTTAAATTAGGGCTCTTTATGTCATTGGGCATGTGTATTTAGCTCTAACTTTTCTTGTGTTAGAGCAGTTAATGATTATGAATGTTGTGTAATCTCTCTCTTAGAGAGAGTTGTAAGGATCGATCCTTGAAGGATCGTTCCATCTGGTATAAAAGGAAAGTTTCGATTTTCTTAGAGGTTCATGGCCCTTACTTGTAAGGTGTTGCAAGGTGTTGCAATTATGGAAGATATGATGCACAAATTTATGGACTGCACATATCTTCAATTTTGAGAAATTTGGGGTCAAATCCATGCTCTCAAAGAGAAGTATGACTTCTTGCCTGATGATACATCGTAGACTCGACGGGGTATTATTGAAGAACCTACTCCGACCGAGGTTGTGGAAATCTTGTCCGTGGGAGAAGAGAGAATTTTCCTGCCCCGACTATTTTAAAGCGAGAAGAGGATTTAAGCCTCTCGATCCAGAATCAACACCTGAAGGTTGTTTGGGGCAGCAACAGCAACGACGGCAGCAGTGCTGACAATAGTGACGAAGAGGATGTTGTTGACAACATGCCCAACTCCGGAGTGCTTTCTTTGCCTTTCATTTTTTGTGGTATAAAGAAAAGAAAGGAAACGGCTGTTGAAGAAGCTAATCTCGCTCTTACAGAGTATGAAACATCATGTTCAAAAGATTCAAAAATAGGTGCTGTCGGTGGTCGAAGAGTGTTTTACCATGTCTTGAAGCTGTTTGATGAAATGCCACAGTCAACCTGCAGGCATAAGTTAGAAGCTTATTCGGTGGGTGCTCCAGTAAATTGTGGATCAACGGATGGTGCTAGAAGGAGGGCATGGGATCCAGGTGATTTGAAGATGGACAAAGAGAATTTGGGTTATCATCTTGCATCTTCAGAGATATTTACTCTCCCTAATGATCTTGGTGTAGTAGGCTGTGTTGCGCCCTCTTTGTCAGATTAAACGAAAGACTTGCTGCCCATGTTCCTTGATATGGACAAGGTAAATTCATCATGTGTTACTTTTGGAATTCAACTAGGTGAATCATTAGTTGCGGCAACAGGGTGGGTGCCAGCTATAGGAGTTGAGACTTCTTCAATGGAGGCTTTAGTTGGTGAGAGACCTAGAGTTTGGCACCGGCCTAACCAATCCATGGACAATATCAATGGTAAATTTACAACTTACCATTTCATCCATGAACAGTGGGATAGTTTTTGTTGCACTCTCAAAGTGTTTGACAGAAGTCCCACATTAAACTGCCCGCTATATTTTTACTCTTCTAATCCCCTGGAAAGTCTTCAGTGGGTCATGCATGTCATGGACTTTTTGAAAGGCATTGATATATACTATGAGAAAGTTGGAGGAAAATATACTTTTATCGCTTTTGGTGAGTTGAATCTTGAAAGTCTTGAGTGGGTCATGCATGTCATAACTTATTGTCTCTACTCAAATTACAAGCCAATCCTACATGAGTCATACAAGAAAAATGGGCGAAATGCAACTATGTTTAAGTTTGATATTGTTATTGAATTTGTGCATTCGTGGACTACTTCAGTAGCGAAGATTCATGCTTTGCGAGGGGCTGTTTATTCCAAGAATCGTCAAAAGGTGATTGGCATGTTTCCGGTTAAATGGTCCAACTTATTTTCTCATCAAATTGAGTGCCTCTGGAGAGTGATTGAATGGGATATAGGCCCACCTATAAGGTTGTGGGTTCTTATGCAATGGCCATTGGAACAGAAGTATATCCTGTTTAAGAACATTTTTAAAGGCTACAATCTTGAGGACAAGATTGCTTTCAAGGGGTGTGGAGAAGAGGTGTACATTGTAATGCCTTGTGGGCTTAGAGGGGGAGCTCATAGGTTGCAAGAAGGTTTAGGTGTTGGTAAAAAGATGGTCTTGATTTTGATCCTAGAGATATTCTTAGCCTAGGAATGACTGGCATGGACATGGTAGTCACAGAGGTTGGAAAGCGTTGTGATGCTTCACATGTTATGGGTAGAGACATTGAAAACAAAAGAAGAATATTGGAGTTTCTAATTTAAATCAAAAACATTTTTCAACTTGTTTTATGGTCACTCCAAAGCTCCTTATTGGTGGCGAGGCTTGAGTGGTTGCTTGGGTTGGTGATTTTGTTGGTCATCTATGCAACAAAGCATTTAGCTTTTAAGATGAATTCAACATGGTGGGGTTCTATAGTTGAAAATGGTGCCACTTCTCGATTGTTGTCAAACTATTGTTCCTCCTATCTCTACATGAGTTGGTGCAGTGATTGTTGCATACATCCCTAGACAAATGGCTACGAATTACCCTACCATTCTTTTGCCACTACAATCTTGAGGACATACCAAACTAACATGATACGGTACCATACTCATACCCTTCGAATGCAATCTTGAGGACAAGATTGCATTCGAAGGGTATGAGTATGGCGAAGGGTATGAGTATGGTACGGTATCATGTTAGTTTGGTAATTAGTAGGTTAAATTAGGGTTCTTAATGTCATTGGGCATGTGTATTTAGCCCTAGCTTTCCTTGTATTAGAGCAGTCAATGATTATGAATATTGTGTAATCTTTCTCATAGAGAGAGTTGTAAGGATCGATCCTTGAAGGATTGTTCCAGGCACAAACCTGGTAAGAACTATGTTCATACCATTCCTAAATAAGTCGAACTGTAACATAACAATATTAGTTTGATACTAGTTCATTATAACCTGACAGTATACTCCACTGTTACATTTCCATTTGCAAATTTTTACTGGGTGAAAATGTATACTACTACTCTTGCTTAGGGCATCACCTTGCCTATTCCTTATTGGTTTAAAAGATTTGTTGCTGAACACAATTGGTGGCTGGAAACGAAACATAGGTATGATAGATGGACATTGTTGCTCACTCCTGTGTCATCGTATGAAAGTGTAGTTTGGGTTTTTGTAGTGGTCTTACTTGATAATACAATGGATGTGTTATGCCCTTTTGTTGATCAAGATAATTTGTTTGGTACTACCTTGGTCTTGCTTGAAGACACTACCAGATTGTCTACTTTGCTCAAGCAGAAATTATTCTTCATCCATGGATTAAGGGGGCATATACACCAAGACATTGCTACTACTTGGAGAGTTTGGGACCTGATGGACACCATACTCCAATTTCAATTTATGTGAATCAATGTTTACTCGACGGAGTCGAGTTATTTTGGGACAACGAGAGTTGATATAGTGGGCTTTTTCAAACAGAGTGCAACTTGGGTTGGTTGGTACAAAGGCCCAGGCCTAAGAAGTTTAGCAACCTCTTCCTTCACACAATACAAGAGGGTAGGGCAACCTAGGAGAGCTCAGATTTTGTTGTTTTGTGAACTTTTGTTCTTAGTTTCTTTCTAGTTTGGGTTTCTTCAATCTCTTGCACAAGCGATCAATCGACATTGGAGGTTCTCCCCGTTGGTTAGTAATCTCCTTTTCTATTCTAATTGTGCAACTCGTTATTGTAGTTATAGGTATTAAGAACCATTGACATGTATGTATTTGCTGGAAATTAGTTTGTGTTTCTTGTACTGAACGATTGAAGCATCTGGTATTAGCCCTTGATGGCATTTCTATGTTGTGATTTAGAGAGGGTTTGTGTTTTTGGCTACTTGTATTTCTTCTATTTTGGTGGAATTGGCTAGCACCTACGGGAGCTGCACCACTTTGCATCGGATATTTTGTGAGGAGGAACCCATGCTTGCGTCTCTCTTTTACTGTAAAATTTTTTATGCGGATGCACACAAAATACTGAAATAGTATATTGATTGCCTTACTCTCCCTTGTTTTCTCTAGGTTGTATGGCAACAAGCTTGGTTACTGATGGTTCCTCTAATATTTGATAGGTGTGGAAGCTCTCACCGAAGCAGATTTGTTTGTTACTTTGTCTTGGATCACATTATCTAGATGTGGCTGCTATGTAGGCAGCCGTAAGAGTATCTATATCAGATTACCTAAACATGATTATTTCTGTAAAATAGGGAATAAATATAGATAACTAGTCAAAAAAATAGCTCTGCATCAGATTACCTAGAGATTTCATATTTTATAGAACATGAACAGTGGTTCACTACATCTAGAGAACCACTACTCACTTCCCTAAGTACAAAACATTACTTTTTATTACTTTATTCTCTTTCATCTCCTCTCCCTCCTTACTTTTTTCTCTCCTCGCCCTCGCTATCCTTACTCTCTATCTGTCCCCTCTCTCTCTCTCTCTCTCTATCTCCCCTCTCTTTGTCTCATTTTTTCTCTCCTCTCTCTTTTCGACAATATCTCTTCTTCCCTCAGATCATGAAATCAACCCCAAAAAAAATTTAAGCTTCTCCAATTTTCAATAGCATTAATTTATTATTTTAAATCACATTAATTGATTAATATTAAACATAATTAATCTATTGTTTTAAATGGAATTAATTTATTATTTTAAACAGATGTAATTTATATTGATAAACAAAGAAAAGAGAAAAATATTATTTTAATGCAGTAGAGAATATGATAGGTAATCTAATGCAGTGTTAGTTGGATAGGGAATTTGTAAACTAGGAAAAAGTGACATTTTGCCTATATTATAGGGAATATGATAAGATAATCTATTGCAGGTGCTCTAAGATCAGGACGGCAAGAAGCTTAATTTTTATGTAGGTACTATGTCAATATTTATGGGAGGTAGTTTGTAGCTATAATTCTACATTTTGCAAACACCATTTTGACCAATTTACCAAAATAAGCAGGGGCGGAGGTAGGAATTTAGACGAGGGGACTAAAGTTTGGCGGGGTTCGAGGGCAGAGTCTATGAAAATTGTTTTTTAGGGCATTTACTAAAAAATGATTCAAAATAAGTTATAATAACAACAAAAAATTATAATAACAACGAAAAAGCTATAATGAAAGTCTAAAATTTGATTAATGATTCTGTTGGCACTAAAAATATTATGGGTTAGGCCCAGTCCATGTACAAGGCCCAAGGTGCAGCTCATACGGTCCATCATGCTTTGAATCAATCACAGCCCATGAGCCCATTATATTAGAAGGAGATAAAGCTCAGTTGATGAGTAAACTACCCAAGTGTAGTTGTGCTGAAAATGGCCCATGTAAAGAGGAAGAAGTGGTGGCAGTTACAACTAGGTGGTCCAGGTGGCAGCTTATGAGAGAAATAAGGGAAAAATTGATATGATAAGGTGATAATGACATCTAACTGATAAAAAATGGCACAAATGAGGGGATAACTATAGTAGGATCATGGTTTATGGAGGGAGAATTTCGTGTAAAACAGGAAGTATAAAAGCTGGTAGACAGAAAGATCGAAGGACAGAAACAATTAGTCAAACAGACAACAAAAACTCAAGCCCAAAGGCAATTTCAAGCTTCCTAGCATTCTAGCATTCCATTTACTTTCCAAATCCCTGTCAATTTCGAGCAAATATTATGTTGTTCATTCCAAATTATCTTGTATTTATTTCTTGTCAAGTTTCAATGCCAACCATCGTTGTGTAAATTGTTCTTGGTGTCTATTTATTCTTCTTCATTTCAATCTCAACAAAGCGCACTTCAGTGGAGTTGGGGAACCTAGAACTATTGAGGTCTCAAGATAGTTTGTTCAATTGTCTAGATAGAATTCTTATTTACATTCGGTGCTTTTCATTCAAATGAATGTAGAAACTATAAGTCTTGGCACACCTGCAAATCACCACCTCGGGCCACTTTTTGGTGACAACAACCTTTTTTGGCACACCTGGTGGGACTGGAGAAGAAGAATCTCAAAACTACCTTGGCACTGCGTAATCGCTTGTCAGGAAAAGAAGCAATCGTTGGGGAGAATCTACGGGAGGAAAATCCATTGGTAGAGATGGAAGATGCTGCCAATGATGGTAGCACTGAAGAAAAGCAAGAGCTCATTGAACGACCAGCTGGCTTATCTGATGAAGGCGCCATTTTGTTTGAACATTTGGTCAAAACCATAAAAAATCTGGAGGTACGTTCAAACCAGACAATTGAAGATGCCATGAAGCAGGTTGAGCGAAAGTTGGAGCAGAAGTTTGAAGTTATGACTACGGGGGGGCAATTCCCATCACAGAAAGGAACAAGCTACCAGGCTGATGGTGGTTATAGCAAGTATACTCCTCCTCCAATGCGCTCTCCATCTGGTAATGGTCAGAATTTCAGGCTTGTTGCATATGAAAATACTAATCCTATGAACAATTCAACTGTCTATGCAACCACTGAACCTGTTGGACCAAGAGGCTACGTCGCTGCAGGGGTGGGTACTACTCGTAAGGTTCAACCTATTATTCCACCACAAACAACACCTGTTGATCTGGAGACTCTCAGACAGTTAGTTCAAGATTTACATGGCCACGAACTTAGATAGGTTGGTCAGCCAGAGTATCACAAACCCTATCCAGCTGTTGTGGATAAGGAGAATCCTTACCCACGAGGATTTAGAGTACCTGATTTCACCTTATTCTCTAGAGAAGAAGGGTTGTCCATCGTGGAGCATATCGGTCGTTTCACTGTGTAATGTGATGAATTAGCAAACTATGACAACTTTGACAACCTTCGTCTCAGGTTATTTCCAAACTCTTTGACAGGAGCTGCTTTTACTCGGTATTCCACTTTACCAAGAAATTCCATCAACACATGGTGGGAGATGGAACGGTCATTTCATACTCAGTTCTTTAGAGCTGAACTAGAGGTGTCTGTGGCTGAGCTATCCAAATTGGTGCAGAAGGCAGGAGAAACCACAGATGCTTATATTGCTCATTTTAAGAGGTTGGGGAATAGATGCCGCATATATCTACCTGAGTCAGAATTTGTCAAAATGGCCCAGCGATGATTGAATATTAAATTGAGCAAAAAGTTCCAAGGTATGGAATTTTATGACTTTTATGAGATGGCAGCAAAGGTAGCAGAGTATGAAGAATTGTTGAAAGAAAAAAGTAGGAGAAAAAAATCTTCTATGGGAACTTACTACCAGGAGATGGAGATGGCTGCTGCGGAAGTGACTTCAGAAAAGAAAGTGTGGGTTTGTCTCGCATTATCCAAACCGAAAACAACTAAGCCAGCAAAGAAACAACCCATGGGTGATAACATCAATTACACTTTTGATGTGACCAAACGGAGGAGATTTTTCATTTTTTATGGCAGGAAAAGTTTGTTACATTTCCAGCTGGACACAAAATACCATCTCAGGAGGATACGAAAGGGAAGGAGTATTGCAAATACCATGACCCATGGTCCCATACCACCAACAACCGTTGGACTCAAAAGAACATGATTTAGGAGAAAATAAACAAGGGTGACCTGCGATTCCCTAATAAGGAGTCGATGTTGGTAGATGAAGATCCATTTCCTCCAGTGGCGACCACTATGCATGCAATTGATGTAGTTCTTCGTGACTACCTGGGCTTAAAAGGAAACTGAAGGAGAAATCTTAGGTATGAGAACCAAAAGCTCATAATTCTCAAAATTCTCAGGTCCTCAAGGAGAAGAAGGGACATAAACCACGCTATGTGCAACCACCAGCCAGCACCATTACCAACATATGGCAGCTGGTGAAACATAAGAAGTTTCCAGCTCCTCTAACCAGAACTCAGTTAAGGAGAAAGCAGAGGCAGTATGCTACCTATATGAGGAATCGCTACAAACCTCTAGTGATTCAAAGTAGGAGCTGGACATGGGTTCGTAAAGAAAAGAAGCAAGAGGATAACCATCAAGTAAAAAAGGATCAACCACCTGCAAAGGAGTTCATGGTGAGAGCAATTCAGGTACCATATGAATGTTCTGCCATTACTTTACTTTTGCCAGTTGCATGGCAGACTAAGAAGCACATAAAATAAAATCAAATGCCAAAGCTTGACCACTAGGGAAAGATGATCAACATTTCAGCGCAATGACGGTATAGATAGTGGATGAAGAAACCCCCAAAAGGGTGATCTTGGAGAAACCTTCAATCCAAATGTCACAGCACATCAAGCCACGGTATGTCAGAGCACAGATGAATGGCAGACCGATTGACAGAGTCTTGGTGGACAACAGTTCTGCAGTCAATACCATTCCACGATCAGTTCTCAGGCTGTTGGGTAAGAAAGTAGATTATTTAATTCCAACTGATGTGACTATGGCAGGCTTTACAGGTGAAGTTACTAAGGCAATTGGTATACTGCCAGTGGAGCTGACTGTCAGGCAAAAATCTTCCATGACAACTTTCTTTGTCATTGACGGTCAGGCCAAATACCAAGCTTTATTGGGAATGGATTGGATTCATTCCAATTGGTGTATCCCATCCTCACTGCATTAACTCTTGGTGTGTTGGAGAGGAAATGATGTAGAAATCATTTGGGCAGACAACCAGCCATTCAAGACTACATCAGATCAGGTGGAAGCTCGCTACTACCATGCCCAATGTGGACCAATTCAGTTCGCAAACAAGAAGGAAGAGATGCAGAAAATTGCAAGACAATTATTGCAACCAACGACTATTGTTCCTTATAGGCCGAGGAGATCAGAGCCAATTATTGAAGAAGTTCCATGAGGTGGTTGAAGGAAGAAGAGAAGATAGTGGCGGCTACAATAAATGAGATTGTAGTACAAGCTATCATTGACAAAATTGTAACAGAAGAAATTAATGAAAAAGAAATGATAGTAGAAGATGATGGTCGTTTAGCCACTTATAAAGAAGAGGAGTTGAATTGGAATAATTTGAAGGTAGCATCGGCCAAATTAGATGATTTGAAGACCGAAACCCAAGATCCTTTGGAAGAAGTGAACTTGGGGGGGGGGGCAAGAAGAGTCTAGAGTCACTTACATAAGTTCTACCTTGGATCCATATATCAAGGTAAAACTAATAGCTTTACTTCATGAGTTTCGTGATTGTTTTGCTTGGGATTACCAGGAAATGCTAGGATTGAATAGGAAAGTGGTAGAACACAAACTGCCTATCAAGCCAGGATACAAACCATACCAACAACCATCTAGAAGAATGTCTTCAGAAGTGGAGTTACGTGTCAAAGAAGAAATATAGAAGTTGGTTAAGGCCGGCTTCATACGGCCAACCAGGTATGCTGAATGGCTATCCAATATTGTATCGGTAGTTAAGAAAATGGTAAAATTCGTATATGTGTTGATTTTCGTGATTTAAACACTGCTACGCCTAAAGATGTGTATGTTATGCCAATTGTTGATATGCTGATAGATAGCGTGTCTCAACAAGAGTTACTATCTATGATGGATGGTTATTCTGGATACAACCAGATATTTATTGCAAAAGAAGATGTTTCAAAAATGGCATTTAGATGTCCAGGAGCATTGGGTACCTATGAGTGGGTAATGATGCCCTTTAGCTTAAAGAATGTCTGAGCCATCTATCAACGGGCAATGAATGCTATCTTCCATGACATGATAGGTAGGAAACCGGAAGTTTATATTGATGATATCATTGTCAAGTTAGTCAAGGCCAATAACCATATGACCGATCTCAAACTTGCATTTGAAAGGAAGATGCGGTACCAACAAAAGCTCAATCCTTTGAAATGCGCATTTGGAGTTAAAGCTGAAAACTTCCTGGGATTTTTGGTCCATCAGAGAGGCATGGAGGTTGACCAAAACAAAGCTAAAGCCATATGCCAAGCTCAACCACCGAAGAACAAACAACGGCTCCAAAGTTTCCTTGGTCAGGTAAATTACCTTAGAAGATTTATTTCTAATCTTGCAGGCAAGACCAAGGTATTCTCAAAATTATTGAAGTTAAAGAAGGAGGATGCATTCAGATGGGAGTCAAAACACGAAGAGGCCTTTCAAACCATCCAAGGCCTACCTAAGCAGACCTCCAGTTCTCATGCCACCTACCAGGCATAAACCATTGAAGTTGTATATATCAGCTACTTATGATTCCATTGGGTGCTTACTAGCCCAGGATGATGATGTTGGAAGTGAAAGAGTAGTCTACTACATGAGTAGAGTGCTGACAGATACTGAAGGGCGATATTCCATGGTGGAAAAACTTTGCCTTGCATTATATTTTACATGTACCAAGTTGAGACACTACTTGCTTCAAACTAAGGTGTACGTGATCTCAAAGATGGATTTGATCAAGCACATGCTGACCAAGCTATTGCTAACAGGAAGGATAGGTCGATGGTCATTGGCCTTGACAGAGTTCAGCCTCAAATGGAGATCACAATAGGCAGTCAAAGGGCAAGCACTTGCTAATTTCCTTGCTGACCACCCATGTCTGGAAATTCCTGAGATCTTATAAGGCATGATAGATGTGCACACTACACTAATCTTTGAAGATGAAGGTGAACGGGTGTTAAAGTTCGACGGGTCTAGCACTGAGATGGCTGCTGGAGCTGGGGTAGTCATTCAATCCCCAAGAGGTACAAAAACCACTTTAGCTTTTAATTTGGATTTTGATTGTACTAACAACCAGGCAGAATATGAAGCACTGATCACTGGCTTGGAGATTTTGCTTGAACTAAAAGCCAAAAATATTCTGGTGGTTGGAGATTCTCAATTGGTGCTAAAACAACTGGCTGGAGAATACAAATGTGCTAGTTTTACATTGGCTCCATAATACTGTACAACCTTGCAATTGCTTGATGACTTCCAAGAGGTGGAGTTGAAGTACATTCCACGAGAACAAAATCATGAGGCCAACGGATTGGCCCAACTAGCTTCTGGTTTAATACTGCCAGAAAGTTTAATACAACAAATCATCATGGTGGAAAAATGATCTCATCCATCTATCAGAGAAAGAGGCATGACAGTTGAATGCCTAGCTCTTGATGATCAGATGGAAGATTAGAGGAGAGATATCACTAACCATCTGACATATCCGAATGATCCAGCATCCAGAAAGGTCAAAGTGTTGGCACAGAGCTATGTAATGATCGAGGGTGGACTTTTTAGAGAAAGAGCTGATGGTTTGTTACTTCGCTACCCTAGTTTTATTGAAAGTATGAAAATAATGCAACATGTACATGAAGGTATCTATGGCGCACATCAAACCGGTCCAAAGATGAGATGGTTGATCGGGAGACACGGCTATTATTGGTCGACCATCCTGAAAGATTGCATTAAATATGCAAAAGGCTGTCAACAATACCAGAAATTTGGCAACACTCAAAAAGCACCAACGACGATATGCAGTCTATCATTAAACCATGGCCATTCAGAGGGTGGGAACTTGATATCATTGGAAAAATCTTTCTTGCCTCATCTAAGGGTCATCATTTTATCCATGTGGCTACCAATTATTTCACAAAGTGGGTAGAGGCAATACCCCTAAAAAAGGTCGAACAAGCAGAGGCGATAGATTTCATCAAAGAACACCTTATTTTTAGATTTGGCATTCCAGAAACCATCACAGCTGACCAAGGGACGATGTTCACTGGAGGGGATGTCAAAGAATTTCTAGAAGATTATGGAGTCAAATTGCTCACATCTACTCCATACTATGCTCAGGCCAATGGACAGGGAGAGGATTCAAATAAGGTGAGCATCTCTATCTTGCAGAAAACTATCAAGGATAATCCCAGAGCATGGCACAATATACTACCAGAGACATTATGGGCCTACCGCATATCCAAGAGAAGAAACACTGCAACTAGCCCTTTTGCTCTCACTTTTGCGCATGATGCAGTACTACCTACGGAGCTGGTGGTCCCATCTTTGAGGATCATGAAGCAACATGATCTATCTGCTGAAGAATATTCAGAAGCTATGAACATGGAGCTAGAACTGTTGGATGAAAGCAGGGTGGACGCTTTAAACAGGATGATAGTCCAAAAGAAGAAGATAGCAAAGGTCTACAACAAGAAAGTGAAGAAAAAAGTGTTTCATGAAGGCTAAATGATGTGGAAGGTGATCCTACCACCAGGAATCAAGGATAGAGAGCTAGGCAAATGGTCTCCAAACTGGGAAGGACCCTTCAAGGTCCACAAAATCCTCAAAGGCAATGCATATTGGCTGACAAACCTAGATTGTCAGTCACATAAAAGATTTATCAATGGCAAATACTTAAAGCCATATTTCCCAAGCATTTGAGAATCTACATCTATAATGATATAAAGAATGTAAAAGCAGGTCTTTTAGCCGCAGCCATGAGCTGGCCTTAGCAGCCGTATATTATGAATAAAAATATTAGATGGCCATAGGCCACACAAAAGAAATTGCAAATAAATGGTTAGCCATTGTAAAAAGGAAATATCTGAAATTAAGGTCAAATAATGGCTAAAATCAAGTACCAGCTGAATAAAAGAAGCCAATACAGATGGCAGTAAAAATTATTTCTAAGAAACCAATCAAGGCCAAATAATGGCTAAAATCCAAAGTCAATTTAACATATGCTTCAAAGCTGACCAGGTATTCTGATGTGCTTGAAGGCGTGCTTGAGTTAGCTGCAAATCTGAAGACCAAGTTTGAGCGTCTGATAGTTGTGACTTGATGGAAGCACCCAGAGTATTGAGATTTTCCTGAGCATCTTGGAATTTCTCATGCACCTGGTTTCTTGCATCATATTGCTATAAAATCTTATCTTTCAAACCTTGGATCTTGAGTTCTAAAGCCTCAATTTCTTCTTGAGCAGCAATGATATCCTTTTGAATCCCAAGGTCTTCAGTAGCTAGGTTTTCAGAGTTGGCAAGAAAAATTTCATAAGCAGCTCGATCGTTAGATAAACCTTCCAACTTGCTAGATAAAGCTTGCTCTAGAGAATAATCTTGATGAATGGCAGTTGGTAGATGATGCAAATCATGCTTCAGACGAATGAGCCTACTTTTACTCTCAGGAGCTATATGAGGATCTGTCAACGGAGTCTTCACATGCTTTAAAGCTTCCTTACCATCTGTTTCTTGAATATCTGGAAGATTTTTCTCAAAAAGCTGGACCAACCTATTGGTGGCATGCTGCAGTTCTTCCTCAGTTGGCACTTTACTAGCAAGAGGAGGTGGAGTTAGGAAGGAGAAGTCCAGACCTGCCAATGGATTTATCACGCTGGTTGGAATGATGGAGGTAAACACTTTGAATGATGTTGCTGCCTGCATACATAAAGTACTGTCATAAGTATCAAAGAATTATTTGTGGTAGCAAAATAAAGAAAGTTAAAGATATCAAACTGAGAAGAGAGAGGAGTAATTGAGCCAGAAGGTCGATTAGAAATCTTGGGAGTAACAATTGGCTCATCTGATGGAGGAACTCTTGTATAGCTGGTAGAAATCTTTTCAATCTCATCTTCAGAAGCTTCACTATCATCATCTCCTGAAATTGTAACAGGCTCTGAACTGGATTGGGTGGTCTTTTTAATTCTAGTAGAAGATCATTGAGATCTTCTCATAGCCACCACCTTTCTATTGATTTTTGGCTTCTTCTTGGGGGGAGATTGGCTCACTTTTAATGTTCAATTTTTTATAGGAAATTGGAATAGCAGGAATAGCTGCACAGTATGTTACCATATCAGAATCTCATAGACGGATAAGCAAATAGAAAAAGAGGTAAAGAAAACATACCATGTGTAACATCCGCAATGTCTGCCTCAGATTCAGTATTGAGAGGAGGAAGAGGATCAAGTGGAAGCAAACCTGTGTAATACCTTTCCCTCCAAGATAGATAGTCAAAAGTACAACCAGGACTGAACTGTGGTAGCAGTTGAAACACAAATCTTCTCAAAGCATTATTATTTGCAGCCACCTGGCTCTCAATCCTTTCTCTGGATTGAATGCTGGTCCTCTCTTCTCCAGGAGGGTTGTAATGAGAAAGGCAGTTAAGAGCCACATTTTGGGTATAACCCAACTGCCTAGCACAGAGTTGAGGATTGTAGGCCTCAAAGCCACAAGTAGGGTTCATGGGGTTATCAATATTGACACCTTCATGGAGATACCTGGGTGTAACAAGACTAGCCCAGAAATCACGAAGGAAATGGTCCATCACCATAGATATGATAACTTTGGAAGATAACAATGTCATCAAAGGACCACCAGGCAAAGTATCAGTAAGCAAGAAATATTCAGAATCAGATCGATTGGAAGACAAGGACAAGAAGAAATTGAAGATTTCTACAAAAGACCTATCACTGGTGCAAGCTAAAACAGACTGCCCCAGAAGAAGTGAATTTGGCAGGTAGTCGATAGTCAGGAGCACGTAAAGCAGGGAAATAAGTAAACAACCAAGGTTGAAGAATCCAAAGGCTACCAGAAAAACAATGGTAGTAGGGTTTCTCAAAGGTGAGCAAAGAAAGACAGTGATAAATATGGCATAGCCAAATACTCCCTAAAGCTACATTTTGACCTTCAGCTAGGGCGCGTACAAGGGGAAGATAATCTTTGGCAGGTTGATTAGTAAAGGTGCCAAAAACAGACCTGTAGAGTAGACACCACAAAAACAGAGCATGCTCTTTAAAGGTAGGTTCCCCAAGGTGCTTTGTGGAGCTCAAAACTTGGTAGTAAAAGGTTTTCTTTTCCTCCATTACTCCTACCTCGGTGATTTTGACAGAAGTAAAGAGGCTGGTAGCATCTGGACCTGTAATGGGCAGTCTAGATAGGGCATACATATCTCTCAATGTGATGGTCATATGGCCATCGAGGAAAGCAAAAGAATTTGTCGAACAGAACCAGAAATAGCAGGCCGCTGAAATCAAAGCTGGGTCGAAGGGAATTGGCTCAAGAGTCATGTCAATAAATCGATCGAGTCCTTGCTTCATCCATTGGACACTGAAGGTAGTTCGAAGTCGATTGACCCAATCTCTCCATCCCAGAGGCGGTTTGGGCCAGGAACGATGTCGTTCTAGTATCGGTAGCTCATTTGCATGGTTGGTAAAAAGTTCCTCACGAGAGAGAGATGAAAAGCTTGTCAGTTTTTCGGTGGAAAGGTGAGAGTCGATGGGAGCAGTGTTTGGAAGGAAGGAAGCCATTGATTAAAGTTTAGAAGATGAAGAGGGGAAAAGGTGAGAACTTTCTCAAACATACCAGGAAGTAAAGAGGCTTGCAGGAGTGAGGGATTAAGAAGCAACAGCTGATCAAATTAAATGAGGGTGAAGAGTTTGAATTTTAAATGGATTTTATTTGATAGTAAATAATATTTGAGAAGGATTTTAAGAAAGGCTGAAAAATCAACTTGAAATCCAACTTTGAACAGTTGAATTCAAGCTGGGGGAAATTGTTGGCACTAAAAATATTATGGGTTAGACCTAGTCCATGTACAAGGCCCAAGGTGCAGCCCATACGGTCCATCATGCTTTGAATCAATCACAGCCCATGAGCCCATTATATTAAGAAGGAGATAAAGCCCAATTGATGAGTAACTGCCCAGGGTAGTTGTGCTGAAAATGACCTATGTAAAGAGGAAGAAGTGGTGGCAGTTACAACAAGGTGGTCCAGGTGGTAGCTTATGAGAGAAATAAGAGAAAAATTGATATGATAAGGTGGTAATGGCTTCTAACTAACAGAAAATGGCACAAATGAGGGGATAACTGTAGTAGGATCATGGTTTATGGAGGGAGAATTTCTTGCAAGATAGAAAGTATAAAAGCTGATAGACAGACAGATGGATCGAAAGACACAAACAATCAGTCAAACAGATAACAAAAACTCAAGCCCAAAGGCAATTTCAAGCTTCCTAGCATTCTAGCATTCCATTTACTTTCCAAATCCTTGTCAATTTCGAGCAAATATTATGTTGTTCATTCCAAATTCTCTTGTATTTATTTCTTGTCAAGTTTCAATGTCAACCATCGTTGTGTAAATTGTTCTTGGTGTCTATTTATTCTTTTTCATTTCAATCTCAACAAAACGCACTTAAGTAGAGTTGGGGAACCTAGAACTATTGAGGTCCCAACATAATTCGTTCAATTGTCTAGATAGAAGTCTTATTTACATTCAGTGCATTTCATTCAAATTAGTGTAGGAAACTATAAGCCTTGGCACACCTGCAAATCACCACCTTGTGCCTCTTTTTGGTGACAACAGATTCATTACACTATATTTTACAATTGCTCACATTGAATAATAGATTCATTACTAAATTCATATAGTTTCTCTCTCAATATACACAACCAAACTATCATTTAAAAGTTGATATTTTATTCTATTGAGCATGTGATTCTTTATGATCTTCATAGTTACCCTCTCTACAGTGGTCGTGGCAATCGGTAGAAGTAATGTAAATTTGAGAAGTCAATAAAGGGAAGGATACACTCCACTTTTCTTATTGCAAACCAACTTCTAAGCCAACTCACTGAGACTTCTTAACCTTGAAAATTCATTATTCATTACTACTGTGCATATCATATATATATATATATATATATATATATATATATATGTGTGTGTGTGTGTGTGTGTGTAGTACCCGGTTTTCGTCCGGCCCAAAAAAATAGAAAAATTAAAAAATACAATAATAATAATAATAATTCAAAAGCCCGTTCTGGAGCCCGTAAGCTCACAAAAAATTCAAAGCCTGTTTCTTGGACCCACAAGCATGCAAAAAATCCTAAAGCCTATTTCTTGGATCATAAGCCCATAAAAATTCCAACCCAAACCCAATATAACTAAACCCTAGAAAACATCTAAAAAATAGGAAAATTAAATAAATAATAAAGAAAATCCTTAAGAGGGAAAGGTGATTCCTTTATTAGGGTTTCACAAAAATAAGGAAAAGACAAAAATGTAAGTCTTGAGGGTTTTAGAGAAGGAGAGGAAAATAGGGTTTTTTGGGGCATTTTGGGATTTTTTGAAATAAAGATAAGTTAAAAGGGAGTGGGCACAACAAAGAAAAACAGAGGAGCCAACAATAGGAAAGGGATCGGCGGCACAAGAGGGAGAAGAGGAAAGAAAAGGAGAAAGAAAGAAAAAGAAAAGGAAGGAAAGAAAGGAGCAGCCGGACAATTGGAGAGGGAAAAAGGGTTGTGAGAGAGAAAAGAAAGAGGGAAGGAGGCAACAGAGACAGGGAGCAAAAAGAGAAATATCTGAACAAAAAGAGAGAAAAAAACAACGGTTTTTGGGTGATTGGAAATAGAGAAGAAAGCAACCAAGGGAAGCCATCGGTGATTAGTGGAGAAGAAAAGAGAGAGTAGAACCAGAGGAGAACAAAGAAAAGTCAAGGTGCTCCGAAAGACCAAAGAAGAAAAGGGTTTCGTTCTCTTCAGTTCTACTTCTCTGCAAGGGTAATAATCTACACACATTTATATCATTCTTTATTTCTATTTCTCTGGTTCCATTTCTTTGATGCTACTTCTGTATCTCTTTGGGTCCATCTTTCCGGTTCTATTTCTTTGAAGCATATCTGGCTTTTATGTTCTTGGCTTGGAGATCTGTTTGCTCTTTGTGTTAATATCTGGCTTTGACATCCTTGTTCGCTCACTGTGTGGAGATCTGGTTTTTTTTTTTTTTTTTTTTTTCACATCTGGTTGTGATATCTAGCTTTGATATTTAGTCTTGATGAAATTATACCGAAATGTTGATGACTGATGAACTGATTTCGTGAAAGAGAAACTATCCAGTAGCTATGTCCGGTTAAAAATGTGGATTTCATTTTGTTTGGTCCAGATTTGATTTGAAGATATGTTTATAGGTGACATAAATTTTTTGTATATACATGTGAATCTCATAATGTGGTTTTGATTTAATTTGGATCTTGATTACATTTGAGCGTCTAATTTTGATCATTCCTTCCTTGTATTTGATGTTGAGCTTGGACCGGGCTTGATCCCACTTGGGCCGGACTTGACTTCGTTTGGGGCTAGAGAGTTCATTTGGAGATTGGATCGGGTTTGAGCAATTAATGGGCTCCATGGGCCATATTTAAATTTGTATTTTTATCTTTATATTTCATTATTTGTATATTTTTATCTTATTTTTACTTGGCATGTATATCTTTGTAAATGTAAGCCATGTAATAGGGTAATGGAAATAATGAAAAGTAGTATAGAGTAGTGTAGTTTAGTTTCATTTATTTTTAACATGATTAGTATGCATGTTTAGAGGTTTAGTTTTGCCAATATATCAATTCAATAATCACGTCTTTACCAACTTTTCACATAAACAAATTAATGGATACTATATTAAAGTCAATTAGGAGGAGGACTTGATGACATTCAACTCCTGCCTAGACTTTAATTGTGTTATCCTTATTTAAACAAAATGTAAATGGTAATTTAATTTACTAGATACCTAAATTAAAGTTCATTAGGAGGAGGACTTGATGACATTCAGCTCCTGCCTAGGCTTTAATTATGTTATCTTTTCAAATTAAAGTGTCATTTGTATTTCTAAACACAATGATAAATTAATTTACTAGATACCTAAATTAAAGTTCATTAGGAGGAGGACTTGAAGACATTCAGCTCCTGTCTAGGCTTTAATTATGTTATCTTTTCAAATTAAAGTGTCATTTGTATTTCTAAACACAATGATAAATTAATTTACTAGATACCTAAATTAAAGTTCATTAGGAGGAGGACTTGATGACATTCAGCTCCTGCCTAGGCTTTAATTATGTTATCTCTTCAAATTAAGGTATCATTTGTACTCGTAAAACCAATGGTAACTAAATTGAAGTTAATTAGGAGGAGGACTTGATGACATTCAGCTCCTGCCTATGCTTTAATTATGTTATCTTTTCAAATCAAAATATCATTTATATTGGACCAACAATTTTTCAAGAAAAAGCACATAGATCAATCTAGGTAACCTTTTAGGGAGTTGTGGGGTGCCTAACACCTTCCCCACACTCAATAGACCCCCTTACCTATTCTCTGGTTCGTAGACCATTTTTAGTGTCCAATTGCACTTAAATCAATTGGTGGCGACTCTAAACATTTTTCATCCTTTCATCGCCAGTCCACGTCGTGACCCCGGTTGCGACAACTGGCGACTCTACTGGGGACATTGGTTTTTATACCAAAGGGGTTGAGCCTGTATGATTGATTTTTGTGCTTTTCTTGTATAGTTTTTATGTTAGTTCCTATTTGTATTTGCATATTAAATTTGAAGAATTTGATGGATTTGTTTAATGTTGTAGATTTCTTCATCAGATATGGGCCTTGTGAGATTTAAATGTTAGGGATATTGGTTTGTATGCCCCCGCACACACATTCACTTATCACTTCACACACATAACCCTATACCCGGGTTACTTAGTGATTAGTGAAGGTTGACCTACCACTTTCATGGGATTCACTTCCCTGTATGGGTGGGGGAAGACACCTTCCTGGATTGACGTCCTCTTATGACATTAAGGGATGGGCTTTTGTGATCCAATGGAGCAAAAGCCACCTGATCCAGAGACCTCGTGATTAGTTAGTTAAACCACCCATATGCACCATAGATAAACCGTAGCCATGGTTCTAAACCTCCAGACATTTTTAGGCGATATTACCCATTTTAGGAACAAAAGGGGGCATTCCTATCCCTAACTATTTATTTCACATGCTTATTATGTTATATTCTTGTACATTCATATACCATGTATCTTTATCCTTTATTTACATATTCATATGTACTTGACACATCAATTAGATTACACTTGTATACACATTTCTTAAACCACACGTGTTCATACATTTGCCATGTATATGTTAGCTTAGGTTGTACCCATGTGCATGCTTGTTAATTATCCATACGTGTCCATATATGCTTGCACACTCGTTAATCATCCATACATGTACATATATACTTTTCATATACATAACTATTGCACATATAATATATCAATTTTTTTAAATCATCTTGTTAATTGTAAGGAGTACTTAGGATTTGCACAAATAATAATCACATGCATGCATGTTCTTAAAATAAAATAAATGAGGACTAATGTCATTGTTTTCAAAATGCACAGAAAATCATAAATAATCATAGCGTCCAAGAAGCACCATCGACACCCCTATCAGACTCGCCTACAATCTAGAATTATTGAGAATATGGAGCAGGAAATGGGTGAGCATAGTCAGAATCAGGATATAGCTGAATTGAAAGAGCAGATGGCCTTATTGATGAAGAATATGGCGTTGCTAATGAAAGGAAAGGGAGTAGCTGAAAATTCTGAAACACCAGAGGTTCCTGAGAATCATTTGCACCAAGAAGTACCAGTTTACCCACCCGGGTTCACTCCTGCGCGTAACCAATCTTTGCTTGGTTTGCACCAGCATCAATATGTTTCTCAACAGGCAACGACTCAGAACCCAACGTACATTCATCAAGTTGATCCTCATGGGCATGAGAATCCCTTCCCAGTCGGTGCTGATACCGCGGGAACTTTTATTGGCGAGGTAGTAACTGAGGGAGTTCAGTATGAAGAAAGTAGCTCAATGGATGCCATCAAGAAGTTAGAAAAGAGATTAAGAGCTATGGAGGGTTTCAATGCTTCGGGAATGTTAAACCCAGCTAATTTGTGTCTTGTGAAGAATTTGAATGTTCCACATGACTTTGTACTACCAAAATTCAGTTTGTTTGATGGCACTGGAGTCCCTTTGGATCATTTAACGATGTATTGTCGGCGCATGCAGCCATATGCAAGCGATGAGAAAGTGTTGATGCATTATTTCCAAGATAGTCTGACTGGGGCAGCTCAAAGGTGGTTCAATACCCTTAATCCTTCGTCAGTAGCCTCGTGGGAGGATTTGGCTGAAATGTTTATGAAGCAGTATAAGCATAATGAAGAGAAGATCCCTACCATTTACGATTTGCAGAACACAACAATGAAGAGTGGGGAAAGCTTTTGGGAATTTGCCCATCGATGGAGGGATTTAGCAGCCCAGATAATTCCACCCCTTTCAGAAAAGGATTTGTTGAACGCTTTCATTGATGCTCTCCAGGAGCCTTATACTTCCAATCTAGCGGGAGACGGTCATAGTAACTTAGCTGATATGATACAAGCAGGGGAGCGAGTTGAACGATGCATGAAGAGAGGTACTCTGCATTATCCCACCCTTGATAAATCAGACCCACTAAAGCAAGTAAAGGCAAGAAGGCTGAAGTGCATTCTGTGAATTTTGATTCAAATCCAGCTGTTTATGGTGTGCCTACTTCAGAGTATCGCCCTAGAAGCAATGCCCCAAGGATGTCAAGCCCAGGAGCCTACTATAATCATACCCATACCCAAAATCCTTATCCACCCCGATTCAATGCACCATCACCCAATCAATACTCGCAAAACCCAAACACTTACCAAAACTTCCAAAACCCAAACACTTACCAAAATTTTCAAAACCCAAACACTTACCAAAACCCTCGTCCAAATTTCCAAAACCAAAGACCCAGAAGGCCCGTTGAGCATTTCGATCCTTTGCCCATAACCTATGCTGAATGCTTCACGAAACTTCAAGCGCAAGGAGCAGTAGCTCCTGTTCCGGGATGGGTCCACCAACCTCCATATCCCCATTGGTATGATCCTAATGCCACATGTTTATATCATGGAGGTACACCCGGACACTCAACTGAAGGTTGTTTACAATTCAAAAGGATAGTCCAGGGGATGATTGAAGCGAAATGGCTGGATCTTAGTGCAATCAATAAACTAAATGTCAACAACAATCCATTGCCTAATCATGAGAAGGAGGGGGTGAATGCCATTGAAGAATTTTGTGCTACAAAAAGATGGGTATCAGAGATTGCAATGCCGTTGGGCCAGTTATTTATGGTGTTGAGGAAAGAAGGATTAGTTGAGGAAGTGGCAATAGATACGCCCATTCAACGTGGACTTTTTGATGACATGAAGACTTGTGGGTTCCATAGAGGACAAAGGGGACATGCTATTGAGAATTGTTGTGGCTTTCAGGAGAAGGTACAAGAGTTGATGGATTTGAAGATAATAAAGTTTGAAGTGAAAGGCCAATCAAATGAAGTCAGTGTCATAGGAGGATATTATCAAGGGCCTAGGCCGAATCACGCTCCGCAATTTGTCTTGCAGTATTATGTGGACGATGCGCCACCAGTTGGGCCACTCAAACCAAAGATAGATCCTTTGTATAAGAATGACAAGGCTGTGCCATGGAATTATGAGGTTGAAGTTAGAGGAAAGCAAGGAGAAATGGTAGATAATATTTCTGGTGTTAGTGAAGTTACCCGGAGTGGGAGATGTTACACGAGAAATGAGCCAGAAGGGAATCCGGTAGTGGATCTTGAAGCTGAACGTAAAAGAAAATGGAAAGTAATACCTGAAGTTGAAGGATCTGGTTCTATTCCGGAAGAAGGTCTTTTTATACGCCCAGAGGAGAAAAAGAAAGTTGTAACTGATGTGGAAGTCCAGGAGTTCCTAAAAATTATTCGACAGAGTGAGTACATGATAGTGGATCAATTGAAGAAAACCCCTGCAAAGATTTCGATCTTGGAGTTGATAATGAGTTCTGAACGGCATCGACAAGTCTTGATGAGAATGTTAAATCAGGCGTATGTATCAGACAAGATTCCTACAGACTCTTTTAATGGCATTGTGGGAAATGTGTTGGCGTCCCATTTGTTGTCCTTTACTGAGGATGATATTCCGCCTGAAGGGATGGGGCACAACAAGGCTTTGCATATTTCAGCCATGTGTCGTGGAAGGGAATTAGCAAGTATTTTGGTGGATAATGGGTCATCGCTCAATATTTTACCAAAGGAGACTTTTGAAAAGCTGCCGATTGACAGATCTTATTTAAGACCAGTGCCGATGGTAGTAAGGGCATTCGACGGAACACGTAGAGAGATTATGAGAGAAATTGAAATACCTTTACAGGTTGCAAGCGTAACTTTCAATGTACCATTTGTGGTAATGAATATCTCACCAACCTACAGTTGCCTGTTGGGACGACCTTGGATTCACACTGCAGGAGCCGTTCCCTCATCATTGCATTAGATGCTCAAGTTTGTTCATGATGGAAGGGTTTATATAGTAAAGGGCCAGTCAGAATGGATGGTTGCTAGTTTGTCTAATAATTCTCCTATTGATGCTCCGACAGAAGGGATTGAGAGTTCATTCCAATCTTTTGAAATTGCTAGTGCTAGCTATGTGAAGGAAGGATTTTCTCCCCTAATGCCACAAGTATCCAAGGTTACGAAGAATGTGGCAAGATTTATGTTGAAAAAGGGGTTTCGCCCGGGAGAAGGACTTGGTAAGAATCGACAAGGAATTAAGAAGCCAGTAGAAATGGTGAAACATCCAGAACGTTGGGGTTTGGGATATAAGCCAACTAGGGTTGACAGGAACCGTGCACAAGCAGAAAAGCAGGCGAAGAGGTTTGCTCGTCTGGAAGGAAAGGAGCTGGAAGTTGAAAAGAAACTGATTCCTTGGCTTTATGACAGTTTTGTGTATGGAGGGATGTAGAACAAGATAAGTTTGGCTGATATTGGGGCAGTTTTTGGAAAACTGCCAAAAACTGCCAGTTGAAAACTCAACTGATGTAACTGGGGCAATTTTGGCAAATATATGTGTTCAGTTTGAAGAGTTCCAAGTAGCTGTGGTGGAAGAGGAACAGAGTGCGACTGCTAGACCTTGCTTTGTCATCTCGCGTCCTTCAAATTTCAAATTAGGCAACTGGACCAGTTTGGAGCTCCCAGTATCTCTCAAGAACCTGCAAGAGTAATCCCGAGTGCACTATTATCGTGGGCCCAGCTCACGACCTTCGTTTGGGTCTTTTGTAATGAACATGCTTTACTTTGCTTTTAATAAATCTTATAGTATGGCGATTGCATGTTCAATCTTTGTACATATTCCCTTTTCCATGAAATGAAAGTCTTTTGACAGTCATCCATATTCATGTTTCTCCATTTCCATTTAAGTTTTGTTCTCCATTCTCAAAACCATTTTTATTCATTTCTTTCACAGGATTGAAAATGATGATAACGAAGATGACGAACTTAATGAACCAGATTTTGATGCGCCCATTAGCAATGTTGAATCTGACTATGAAATAGAGGAAGAAATTGAGATTTTACCTGAAATGTTAAGACAAGTCAATCAAGAAGAGAAACTAATAAAGCCACATCAAGAGGTAACAGAAGTTGTTAATTTGGGAACTGAAACGGAGAAAAAGGAGGTTAAGGTAGGAGCTGCCTTCGAAGGAGAAAACAAGAAGAAGTTGATAGATTTATTGCATAATTACCAGGATCTTTGCATGGTCTTATCAGGACATGCCCGGTCTTGATACAAGTATTGTTGTTCACAAGTTGCCATTGATTCCAGAATGTACCCCAGTGAAACAAAAGTTGAGGAGATTAAAGGCAGATATGCTTTTGAAAATAAGAGATGAAGTGAAGAAGCAGTTTGACGCTGGTTTTTTAGCAGTGGCTAGATACCCTGAATGGGTGGCAAATATTGTACCTGTTCCCAAGAAGGATGGAAAAGTGCGGATGTGTGTCGATTATAGAGATCTCAATCGTGCAAGCCCGAAGGATAATTTTCCACTTCCCCATATTGATGTTTTAGTGGATAATATAGCTAGACATTCAACTTTCTCTTTCATGGATGGATTTTCGGGTTACAATCAGATCAAGATGGCACCAGAGGATCGTGAGAAAACGACTTTTATTACCCTCTGGGGAACCTTTTGCTATAAAGTCATGCCGTTTGGTCTGAAGAATGCCGGTGCTACTTATCAACTAGCCATGGTCACTTTGTTTCATGACATGATGCATAGAGAAGTTGAAGTATATGTCGATGATATGATAGCAAAATCCAAAGAAGGTGAAGATCATATTGTGAATCTCCAGAAGTTGTTTGATCGATTAAGGAGGCATCAATTGAAGTTGAATCCAGCTAAGTGCACATTTGGGGCAACCTCGGGGAAGTTGTTAGGTTTCATTGTAAGTAGGAAAGGAATTGAGGTAGATCCTGATAAAGTGAAGGCGATCTTGGAGATGCCACCCCCTCGGACAGATTCATTTCACAGTTGACAGCTACTTGTGAACCTATCTTTAAATTGTTGCGTAAGAGAAACTCTACTGAGTGGAACGAAGATTGTCAGATTGCATTCGAAAAGATCAAGCAATATTTGAAAAGTCCTCCAGTGTTGATGCCTCCCGTGGCTGGCAGGCCGCTTATTCTCTATTTGACTGTCTCAGATAGTTCGATGGGATGTGTGCTTGGACAACATGATTCATCGGGAAGAATAGAGCATGCCATTTATTACTTAAGCAAGAAGTTTACTAGTTGTGAAGCAAATTATTCGATGTTGGAGAAGACTTGTTGCTCTCTGGTTTGGGCTGCACATCGGCTTAGACAATATATGCTTTATCATACGACGTGGTTGATTTCCAGGATGGATCCTATCAAATATATTTTTGAGAAACCTTTTTTTCAGGGAGGATAGCTAAATGGCAGATGTTGTTATCAGAATATGATATTTTGTATGTCACACAGAAGGCAATCAAAGGGAGTGCAATAGCAGATTATTTGGCAGATGGAGCAATTGATGATACTCAGTCTATGGATTTGAAGTTTCCAGATATTGATGTCATGACTGTGGTGATAGAAGAGGAGAATCAGAAGGATTTGGCAAAATGGACTATGTTGTTCGATGGGGCTTCTAATATCATGGGATGTGGAATTGGTGCAGTGTTAATATCACCTGATGAGAATATTATCCCGTTTACAGCTAAATTGTATTTCGAATGTACTAACAATGTGGCTGAGTATGAAGCATGTACGATGGGAATTCAAGCTACTATCGATATGGGTATTAGGAGGCTACAGGTTTATGGTGACTCACAGTTGGTGATTAGGCAATTGAATGATGAGTGGGAAACTAAAGATGACAAGCTCATTCCATATTACCAACATATCAAAAAGTTAGTCAAGTTTTTTGATTGGGTTGAGTTTGATCATATCCCCAGGGAAGAAAATCAAATAGCAGATGCTTTGGCAACTTTGGCGACAATGTTTGATGTAGACCCAAAAGGGGAAGTGCAGGTGATTAAAATCGAGAGACGAGAAGTTCGAGGTTACTGTTCAAATTTGGAGGGAGAGCCTGATGGTAAACCGTGGTATTATGATATTCAACAGTACATTGAAAAGAAAGCATATCCATCAGGGGCGTCAGAGAATGATAAGCGTACCATCAGGAGACTGGCAGGATCTTTCTTCTTGAGTGGAAATGTTCTTTATAAAAGGAATGATGGAATAGTTTTCTTACGTTGTGTTGATGTTGCTGAGGCTAAACAAATAATGGAGGAAATTCATGAAGGAATATGTGGGACTCATTCCAGTGGATATGCAATGGCAAGGAAGATTATACGTGTAGGGTATTATTGGTTAACCATGGAGAGGGACTGTATAAGTTATGCAAATAGATGCCACAAGTGTCAGATTTATGCAGACAGAACACATGTTCCAGTTAATCCATTGCATGTGTTGACATCACCATGGCCTTTCTCGATGTGGGGATTAGATGTCATTGGTCCAATTGAGCCAAAGGCTTCTAATGGGCATCGTTTCATTGTGGTTGCTATTGATTATTTTACCAAATGGGTGGAGGCTGCTTCGTATTCTAATGTGACGAGTAGCGTGATTGTTTGGTTTTTGAGAAGAGAGATTGTTTGTCGATATGGAGTCCCGGAAAGAATTATTACTGACAATGGCACGAATTTCAATAGCAAAATGATGAAGGATTTTTGTGACCAGTTCAAAATTTATCACCATAATTCGACTCCTTATCGTCCAAAGATGAATGGGGTTGTCGAAGCGGCGAATAAGAATATCAAGAAGATCATTGGGAAGATGACACAGAATTACAAAGATTGGCATGAAAAGCTCTCTTTTGCTTTATATGGTTATCGGACATCAATACGCACATCTACCGGGGAAACTCCTTTCTCCTTGGTGTATGGTAGGGAAGCGGTTTTGCCTATCGAAGTGGAGATTCCATCCCTTCGAGTAGTTCTGGAGGCAGGATTGGAAGAATCAGAATGGACTCGAATGCGATATGAACAGTTGAATTTGATTGAAGAACGAAGATTACGAGCAATTTGTAAAGGGCAATTGTATCAAAGAAGATTGATGAAAGCACATAATAAGAAAGTTCGACCTCGCAGTTTCAGGGAGGGAGAGTTAGTGTTGAAGATGATTTTGCCACCTCAAAAGGATCACCGAGGGAAGTGGACACCGAATTATGAGGGACCATATGTGGTGAAAAAAGCTTTTGAGGGAGGGGCATTAATTTTGACAATAATGTATGGAGAAGAATTGCCTAATCCGGAGAATGCAGACGCCATCAAAAAGTATTACCCATAGCAAAAAAAAAAAAAAAAAACTCGCTAGATTGAAAACCCGAAAGGGCGATCTAGGCAAAAATTAGAGTTAAAAAGCTCGCTAGATTGAAAACCTGAAAGGGCGGTCTAGGCAGAAATTAGAGCCATAAAAATCCCGCTGGAGTGAAAACCCCTCGTGGGCGCTTCAGGCAAAAATTAGGGAAAAAAGAAAAGTATCCACTATAGTGAAAACCCTTCATGGGAGCTTCAAATAATATTGAGATCAGAAAGGTGTGGTGAAAACAACTAAAGGGAATGAGGCAGAGGCCTTTTGAGGATTTGAGATGAATATAAGGAAATACAATGAATGACAGATAGCGAGGCTGTACACAGGTGAATTGGTTATGTTCAAAGGTATGCATGATGAGGCTGCGAAGGAGACAATTGATATGGAAGTAGTCAGATTCAATAATTGCAGAATGGGGGCACACAAAACTG